>NC_073382.1:66476449-66761449 GCF_028641065.1 Leucoraja erinaceus
AAAAAGCAGCCTACCGGAGGACTGGGAGAAATTCAGTCCAGCAGAGGAGGACAAAGGACTTAATTAGGAAAGGGAAAATAGATTACCTGGCAGGGAACATAAAAACTGACTGCAAAAGCTTTTATAGATATGTGAAGAGAAAAAGATTAGTTAAAACAAATGTAGGTCACTTGCAGTCAGAAATAGGTGAATTGATCATGGGGAACAAGGACATGGCAGACCAATTGAATAACTACTTTTGTTCTGTCTTCACTAAGGAAGACATAAATAATCTGCCGGAAATAGCAGGGGACCTCGGGTCAAATGGAGGAACTGAGTGAAATCCATGTTAGTCGGGAAGCGGTGTTAGGTAAATTGAATGGACTAAAGGCCGATAAATCCGCAGGGCCAGATAGGATGCATCCCAGAGTACTTAAGGAAGTAGCCACAGAAATAGTGGATGCATTAGTGATAATTTTTCAAATCTCTTTTGATTCTGGAGTAGTTCCAGAGGATTGGAGGGTAGCAAATGTAACCCCACTTTTTAAAAAGGGAGGGAGAGAGAAAACGGGGAATTACAGACCAGTTAGTCTAACATCGCTAGTGGGGAAAATGCTAGAGTCAGTTATTAAAGGTGGGATAGCAGCACATTTGGAAAGTGGTGAAATCATTGGACAAAATCAGCATGGATTTATGAAAGGTAAATCATGTCTGACGAATCTTATAGAATTTTTCAAGGATGTAACTAGTAGAGTGGATAAGGAAGAACCAGTGGATGTGTTATATCTGGACTTTCAGAAGGCGTTCTACACGGTCCCACATAAGAGATTAGTATGCAAACTTAAAGCACACGGTATTGGGGGTTCAGTATTGATGTGGATAGAGAACTGGCTGGTAGATAGGAAGCAAATAGAAGGAGTAAACAGGTCCTTTTCAGAATGGCAGGCAGTGACTGGTGGGGTACCGCAAGGCTCGGTGCTGGGACCCCAGTTATTTACAATATATGCTAGGAGGCTGCAAGGTGACTTGGATAGGTTGGGTGAGTGGGAAAATGCATGGCAGATGCTGTATAATGTGGATAAATGTGAGGTTATTCACTTTGGTGGCAAGATCAGGAAAGTAGACTATTATCTGAAAGGCGGCCGATTACGAAAAGGGGAGATGCAACGAGACCTGGATGTTATGGTACACCAGTCATTGAAAGTAGGCATGCACGTGCAGCAGGCAGTAAAGAAAGCAAATGGTATGTTAGCATTCATAGCAAAAGGATTTGAGTATAGGAGCAGGGAGGCTCTACTGCAGTTGTACAGGGCCTTGGTGAGACCACACCTGGAGTATTGCGTACAGTTTTGGTCTCCTAATCTGAGGAAAGACATTCTTGCCATAGAGGGAGTACAGAGAAGGTTCACCAGACTGATTCCTGGGATGTCAGAACTTTCATATGAAGAAAGACTGGATAGACTCGGCTTGTTCTCGCTGGAATTTAGAAGATTGAGGGGGGATCTTACGGAAACTTACAAAATACTTAAGGGGTTGGACAGGCTAGATGCAGGAAGATTGTTCCCGGTGTTGGGGAAGTCCAGAACAAGGGGTCACAGTTTAAGGACAAGGGGGAAATCTTTTTGGACCGAGATGAGAAACAAAAATGTCACACAGAGAGTGGTGAATCTGTGGAAAGTAGTTGATGCCAGTTAATTGGCTATATTTAAGAGGGAGATAGATGTGGCCCTTGTGGCTAAAGGGATCAGGGGGTATGGAGAGAAAGCAGGTACAGGATGCTGAGTTGGATGATCAGCCATGATCATATTGAATGGCGGTGCAGGCTCGAATGGCCGAATGGCCTACTCTTGCACCTATTTTCTACGTTTCTGTTGCACAAATTGATCCGAATAGCTGTCTTAAATTAGTTATGTGGGAAGGAAATATTTAGAAGCATGACCTTTTCTGAGACTCAAGGATAGCAAGTGCGATAACTAATATAATTGTTTGCAGTATACTTGTGAGAATTATTGATGCATTGATAGGTAAAAATAATGTTGCTATCAATGCTCCTTGTTATCAAAGAGCGAATTAGACATCATTTCAGTATGAGCAAATGCTGAACTAAAATTTGCCTTGTTCTTCCAAAAGCAACCTCACACTGGAGTGGCTGATCAATGAATGAAATAGGATAGACCAGTTGTCCTTGTGTCATGGCCAACTACCAAAAACCATGCCAAAAATAGCGTTTCATGTCTTAGTCAATGGCAAAACACCTGTCTGGCACTGAAAATTAATACAATTCCATTTTTTTTCAAATGTCAATAATATTTATGAAGATCAAAACAATGAAAGAATATGTTTTTTTAAAATATTATACTACTTCTTACATATTCACTTTTGCACCATATAATTGTATTGGCATTCTCAAATGTATCTTATTGCTAGCTGTGGCTAGCAATTTTGCCAGTATGAACTCTGGAGACAGGAAGAAAATATATTAAAAACTACTATGCAACAAATTCATACTTATACTGGTAGTAAATTTCCAATTAATCTCCTGGCAACTATCTTTTATTTCCTCTTTCTCTGTTTTATTTTCCTATTGGTCAAGCCCATCCTTCTTTCCCTTACATTGTTTTTATGATTTATATTATAAGCAATTCATCTTTGAATTAATTATTCTAACTTCTGGATTTCAATTTTTTTTTTGGTTAGTAAGGCCTTACCCTGATTGATTAAGAATACAATTGCTTTTTTGCACAGGTCCCAGGTCATCTAAAAAGGATGTTGTGCAAACATTAAATCCTTATTGCCACGAATTCCATAAAAGTCCATGCAAAGTATAAGTATGATGAGCAGCACCAAACGTCATTCATCACAATACCTGGGCCACTGACTTTAGGTCTCAGTTGTTACTTTCCATTGGCTTGGTCTAGCTTGCCACTTAATACAATTATAATTCCTTCTACATTTATGCTTCTATTGTCCACCATTGGAGACTTGCTCTTTTAGGCACTATCATCCTGCTCTTTGAAGGTAAACAGGTGAGGCAGCATCTATGGAGCGAAGGAATAGGCGAGAGGTGGAGACAGTAGGCTGTGGGAGAACTGGGAAGGGGAGGGGAAGGAAGGAGAAAGCAAGGACTACCTGAAATTGGAGAAATCAATGTTCATACTGCCGGGGTGTAAACTGACCAAGCGAAATATGAGGTGATCTTCATTAAATTTCAGTTTCTTATTATCGATTCTCACATTTTCAAGCGGGTTCTTCTCAATGTTGTGTTATGCACCATTTTGCATGGCAAGTGAGTGTGATGCTTATTTCAGCACTGTTGGAAGATGGTGTCAGAGGTAAACCAAAGTGCTGATGAGATCTTTACATGTAAAAGGGATAGATCAACTGTTGAATAATGCATGCATGACATAACCAATGGATGTTGTGCAAAGACTGGTGAAAATGGTGCTGCCAAACCATTTCATTTTGATGTTCCGCAGCAATCTATGTGTTCCCCCTTGACAGAAGGATTTTTGTTAAGTTTTGTTTCTGAGGCCTGGACATTTTGGATGGTTAAAGGCAGAGATCTTGTGCCTTAGATAGACACAAAATGCTGGAGAAACTCGGCGGGTCAGGCAGGGCTTTGGTATAAACCAGCATCTGCAGTTCCCTCCTTCAGATCTTGTGCCTTATTTGGTGTGCAAATAGTGGAGAAATGCCCTGGAAGATGCATTCATAGAGTTTGACAATTAATTTATTGTGCACTACACCCAGGTCCCTAAACTGCACTATTAGCATTCACTTCCAAAGCTGTCTCATCCCATTGCTTTTTCAAGCCACGTTTGGACAATTCCCTGGTCCTTGCAGATAAGAGACTTCCCTCCTTCTTTCTATTTGATTAGTCAAGACCGTTGGTGTCATATCAGACACGGCATGTGGAAATCATAACTATGAGACTGCTCTAGTGATAATGGGCACATTCTTTTCTAGAATTTTGCTGATGCTTGGCAATCTGGAACGGCGACCAGAACCCCATTAGTCATTTAAGACAAGGCTGCTTTTAATATCCTGTAGCACTGATCATTAGAAAGTTTTTTTAATTGTGAGTGACAGCAGAATAGAATGGTAAAACAGTTTGGTTTCAGTTATATTGGAGGATTGTACATTTACATCAAATATTTTTACATTTCGTAAAATCAAGTCTTGCTCCTATATATATTAATGAGAAGGCCATCTGTGTTATTTATTCTATAATTATATTATAAATCAAGTCCTTTTTAAATGTTCTCATTGATTTTGGAGAAATGAGGTCCCAAATCAATCTAAGGAAATCCATTTTACATTCTACAGACAGCCCAAAGCAACATAAGAACGCGAGTCTTCACCATTTGAAGTGTTGAGTACTTTCATTTCATCAATCTTTCAAGTCCGTTACCTGATTAGTTCTTGCCTCAAGTGAAACTTCAAAGCGATCACCAATGAAATGTTGCTGTGTTTTTGTTTTCTTCTATCCTTCCACAACTGCCAGTTAAAACAAAAAAAAAATTAACACTTAAATCCATTGAAGTTTTCCATTAAAAAAAAATTAAACATTAGAACTAATTATATGAATGCAGATGGATTGAGAAGAGTTGTTGCTGTAATGAGAACCTGGCATAAATATTAATTATCTTAGCAAAATCTTTAATTATCATTCAGGACCATGTCACAATGCTCATTTTGATAATTTAGTAAATAGTGGTGAAGGACAAGACAGGTAAGCTTCTTGTAAAATTTAAGGATATTTCCAATCCATAACTGTTTTATTTATGAAAGTGAAATGACTATACATTTTTTGATTGATATAGTTGTATGCATGCTGGTAACAACATGCTGTTCTGTGGATAAGTTTATTCCTTGGCAGAGATTACAACATTACCTTATGCTGGCAATGATCAGGAGGCTGTTGCTGATTTGTGGTTCCTTTCGGAGCTGATGCATCTTGGCTGTTAGCCAGATAGTGTGAGAGATTGTCTGAATAATGTGAGCTTCGAAGAAGGGCTCCAGTTTGTTTGATACTCTCCAGGCTTTCACTGGAACATATCCTATTTGTTCAAACCAGTACTTGCCCCAAGGATATTTCAGCCAACCTTTTGTTGAAGGGAACTATACGGACTAGAATTTCACATTGTCCAGGTGCTAAGTTGTGGTGGGGAAAACTGAATAACCCCGTGAGGGTCCGCTATTCTAACATGATCGTCATTCAAAGTGCATGCAGTTTAGCACCAAGAATCATGGGTTTGCATGCAAGTTTGTACAGAATGTACATGAAACCATTTGCATTCATGGTCTGCCCCGTTGCAGCCAAGGGTGAGGGTAGTGGAGAAGATCAGTAAGAAAACAGTGGTGAGGAAAGGCAGAGAACATGGATAAAATCAGATTGCAAGGGAGGTGCAAGGGAGGTGTAACGGGACGGAGGTGGAGCGTGTTTCCAGCTTCAGGTTCCTGGGGGTCAACATCTCTGATTGCCTCTCTGGGACCCACAATACCTCAACACTGATCAAGAAGGCTCACCAGCGAATCTTCTTCCTGAGGAGACTAAAGAAGGTCCATCTGTCTCCACGGGTTCTGGTGAACTTCTACCGCTGCGCCATCGAGAGCATCCTTACTAACTGCATCACAGTATGGTATGGCAACTGCTCTGTCTCCTACCAGGAAGCACTGCAGAAGGTGGTGAAAACTGCCCAACGCATCACCGGTTCCTCACTCCCCTCCATTGATTCTGTCCAGAGCAAGTGATGTCTGCGAAGGGCACGCAGCATCATCAAGGACTGTTCTCACCCCAACCACAGACTGTTTTACCCTCCTCTCATCTGGGAGGCGCTACAGGTCTCTCCGTTGCCGGACCAGCAGGTTCAGGAACAGCTTCTTCCCTGCGGCTGTTACCCTACTTAACTCTGCACCTTGGTGATAGCCAGTCACCCCCCCCCCCCCCCCTCCCCCTCACTCCCTCCCCCAGTGACTGATCTCCCACCCCCCCCCAAAATTTGCACTACTGCTACTGTATATACATATATATATATTTTACTGTTCTATTATTCTGTGTTTGCTCTTCTGGGTGAGATGCTAACTGCACTTTGTTGTCTCTGTACTTGTACACTGCACAATGACAATAAAGTTTGAATCTGAATCTGAATCTGCTAAGAATATTGTAGGAAATATAGTGGACAGCATCTTTGGCATTAATAAGACAGGCCTCTGGAGGTATGGCAGGGAGGTAAAAGGCATATCAGGCAATGATCAAAATGGTGAATTAAGATCAGTCCTTGGGAAGAAGCTCAGAGTGGGAAATGGGGAGGCTCATCTTGGGTGGACATAGATGACTGGAGCAGCGAGAACATTAGAGAGGCTCAGAAATATCCTGGGGAAAAAGATAAGGTCAAAGATAGAGCAAAATAATATGTTTTTGTTCAGTGTGTTCAGGGTCTAGGGGAGATCTATGAGGCCATGGAACTTACTGTAAGTTAGTGGAGTCCAGTGTACAACTTTAGGCTGTGCATGCCATATGCAAGAAAATGCAAGTAGAGTCCAGTTATGATGAGGAGGAAGGGTAGTGGTGGTCAATAAGATCAATGAGAATTTTAATGGAAAATAAACTCTTGCCTTAAAGAATATTGATCCATGCTGCACAAATCTTCATTGCCAGATTCCCAATCAGTGGACCAGGCATGTTAAATAGTGTAGATGCAGGACATCCTTCTGTTAAAAACCATGCTGTCCTTCAGCAAAATACCTAGATTTAAAAATTTGCATCAATCGCATATTGTTTACAAAAGGCACCTTCTGTGCAAGTACGTGACGTATGCACAGACACATGCAGGACAGTTTACTGAAGCACATTAAGGGATAACAATATACTTGTTACAAGTCAAGTCAAGCGAGTTTATTGTCATGTGTCCCAGATAGGACAATGAAATGCTTACGCTGCCACACCACAGAATATGTAATCATAATACAAAATGGAAAATAAAAGTTCAGTGTGTCTGTAGACCATATATACCCAATAAATAAACAGATATAGTGCAATAAGAATAATAGACTGTTATTGTTCAGAGCTTATTTGATGTTGTGTTTAATAGCCTGATGGCTGTGGGGAAGAAGCTGTTCCTGACCCTGGATGTTACAGATTTCAAGCTCCTGTACATTCTTCCCGATGGCAACGGAGAGATGTGTGTGTGGCCAGGATGGTGTGGGTCTTTGATGATGTTGGCAGCCTTTTTGAGGCAGCGACTGCGATAGATCCCTTCGATGGTGGGGAGGTCAGAGCCGGTGATGGACTGGGCAGACTATATTTCAATCCCATGGGTTTGCAAAGTGCTGCAATGCCCAAATTATTTTTTTTGTACTTTTCTGTGGGATGTCCCTTGGTTGATGGAAATAACAGCTGTGGTGTATTCTTCTTTTGCCAAACCATTTTTATAAAAAGACGAAGAGGCTCAAACTGTAGTCCTGAGGCATTGTGAGTCCTATCATTTGCACCGTTGTCTTTTTAATTATTTCTCACTGTGGTCATTTCTTCTTCTCCTCATTCCCATCAGGCAGAAGATACAGAAGCTTGAAAGCACAAACCAGACTCCGAAAAAGCTTTTTTCCTTCTGGCATCAAGCTGCTGAACGGCCCTTCCAGAACCGAGGGTACAATCCAATTCTCTGCTACCTCACTGGGGATATTGGGTTGAAAGGCCTGGACAGAGAGGATGTTTTCACCATTGGGAGAGTCTAGGACCAGAGGCCATAGCTTCAAAGGACATGCCTTAAGAAAGGAGATGAGGAGGAATTTGTTTAGTCAGAGGGTGGTGAATCTGTGGAATTAACTGCCACAGAAGGCTGTGGAGGCCAAGCCATTGGATATTTTAAGGTGGAGATTGATAGATTGTTGATTAGTACAGGTGTCAGGGATTATGGGGAGAAGCCACAAGAGTGGGGTTGATAGATCAGCCATGATTGAGGAGCAGAGTAGATTTGATGGGCCGAATGACCTAATTATGCTCCTACAATTTATGAATTTATGAACTAGCAAATTTGTCTCTAGAACTGTTGTGCTACAATGCTGAGAACTTTACACTGCATTCTGTACCTTCCACTTTGCTCTATCTATTGTACTAGAGTCTGGCCTGCTTGTCTAATCTGATGTGATTGGATAGCAAACAAAACAAAGCTTTTTACTGTATCTCAGTACATGTGACAATAATAAGCCTAAATCTTAATCTCAAACTGCCCGAACCTGTTACCATACTCCACTGATTTCACTGTGCTCCATGTATTTTTCATCCACATCCTTATTGTCATTTCTATTTGCATTATTCCTTCAATATGAATCATTAATTGGATGGCAATATAGACAACTGTGATTTAACTTCCCACTTAACCAAAACCATGGGAGTAAAGTCATGGAATAAAAACAACAGTCCACAACGAAAGTTCCCAAGAAAATGCAATATTTAAAAGTCAGCACAATCTGTATTAAACCAGCACCTGCAGTTTCTTGTGCCTCCAGTAGGCACAAGTCACCATTTTAACCATACATTTTTGCCACATCTACTGTGGCACAGTGAATAGCTTTTGTTTGCGTGCAATCCAGTCAAAGAAAGGTCTAGACATTAATTCAAGCCGTTCACAGTGCACAGATAAAGGATAAAGTGTCCAACACTCAGCTGAAGTCTGATAAAGTCTGAATAAAGATTATTCAGAAAAGTCTCCAATGAGGTAGATGGGGGATCAGGCCCACACTTCAGCTGAAGTGGAGACCATTCAGTTGTCTCTTAACAGCTAGGAAGAAATTGTTCCTCAATCTGGAGTTATAGCATCTAGCTCCATTCTCATCTTGTGTAAAAAGATCATGCAACAGGCTAGCATATAAAGTGATTTTTTTTTTATTGTGCAAATAATCTTCTGTCAATATTTATGAAAATGAATCTTATAAATTGCAAATAATTTATTCTGACATTTAGAAATAACAGGACAAGTATATTTTCATAATGGGTTTTTGTCCAATAAAAGATCTGTGAGATACTATTCCATTGTTTCCATCAAATTTTCACAAACAATCATTGAAGCATGAATATTAACATATGAATGCATAATATAGTGCTGCTCATGCACATTCAAAGGTACATTGAGTGCTAACATTTTGATGCTGATCACAATTTTAGAATTTGGAACAACATCAAAGATGATAAAACACAATAAGGTAGTAAAACCGTATAATTTTCATCGTTTTCTATGCTATTTTTATTTTATTTTATATAATGCATCTGCCCCTTAAATCACAGTTGTTTATATTGCCATCCGATTAATAATTCATATTGAAGGGATAATACAAATAGAAGTGACAACAAGGATGTGGTTGAGAAATATATGGAGCACAGTGAAATCAGTGGGGTATGGTAACAGGTTTAGGCAGTTTGAGATGAAGATTTATGTTGGGTCCCTTAAAAGGCACTAAGGTAGATAAATCCCCCAGAGAAGGAATTCGTATAATGTCTACAAGATGCCTTGTTCGAGCAGCTAATGGTCGAGCCCATTGGGGAAAAGGCAATTCTGAATTTGGTTTTGTGCAATGAACCAGACTTGATTATGGAGCTTAAGATAAAGGAACACCGAAGAGGCTGTGATCATAATCATAAGGTGATAGATCAACTTTCAGTTTGAGAGGGAGAAGATGTAATGGTATTACTATTGAGTAAAAGTAACCAGGGAGGTATGAGGGAGGAGCTAGCTAAAGTTGATTGGAAGGGGATCCTAGCAGGAATGGTGGTGGAGCGGCAATGGCAGGAGCTGCTGGGAATAATTCAGAAGAAACAGGATCTTTTCATCCAAAAGAGGAAGAAACATACAAAGGAGTGAATGAGGTGACTGTGGCAGACAAAGGTAGTCAAAGGCAACATAAAAGCAAATGAGAAGGCCCATAACATGGCGAAGATTAATAGGAGGCCGGAAGATTGGGAAGCTTTTAAAAGCCAACAGAAGGCATCTAAAAAAGCAATAAGGGAGAAAAAAAATTAAATATGAAGATGAGCTATTAAAGACGATATAAGAATGGGGGGGGGGGGGGTGGGATATAAAAGAGGATACCAAATGTTTTTTCAGGAATATAAAAATTAAAAGAGAGGCAAGAGTGGACATTGGACTGCTGGAAAATGATGCTGGAAAAGTGGTAATGAGGAACAAAGAATTGGCGGATTAATTGAATACGTTTTTTTGTGTCATTCATCACGTGGTAGACAACAGCAATTTGATTGAAATTCAATAGATTCAGGAGGCAGAAATGAGTGCAGTCACTATAACTGAGGAGAAGGTGTTTGGGAAGCTGGAAGGTTTGAAGGTGGATAAGTTACCTGGACCAGATGGACTACAGCCCAGGATTCTGAAAGAGGTAGCTGTTGAGATTGTGAACGCATTTAGTTATCTTTCAAGGATCACTAGAGTTAGGAATGGTACCAGAGGACTAGAAAATCATTAGTGTAACTCCACTGCTTAAGAAGGGTGCAAGGCAAAAGAAAGGAAATTATACAGTATTCCAGTTAGTCTGATTTCTGTGGTTGGTAACATTTTAAAATCCATTATTAAGGGTGAGGTTTTGGGGTACTTGGAAGCACAAGATAAAATAGGCTGAAGTTGATTTGTTAAGGAAAGATATTTCCTGACATATCTGTTGGAGTTTTTGAGGAGAAAACAAGCAGGAGGAGAGTCAGTGGGTGGTGTTTACTTAGATTTTCAGAAGGTCATAAGGTGCCACACGTGAGGGTGCTAAAAAAGATACATCGTTGTATTAGAGGCGAGTCACCCAAGATTGTGGATGATACAAGGATGGTCAAGGGGCAGGTAGTATTGACGAAGCAGGGAGTCTGCAGAGGATTTGGACAGGTTGGGAGAGTGGACAAAGTGGCAAATGGAATAGAGTGTAGCTAAGTGTATGGTCACTTTAGCAGAAGGAATAAAGAACAGAACAGAACATAGCACAGTACAGCACAGGCCCACAATGTTTGAGCTAATTAAATTGATCTCATCTGCCTGTGCATGATCCATATTCATAGCTGAAAGACAATACAGGATTATAATCGAGCAAACAACGGTGTACAGATACATGATAAAGGGAATAACGTGAATAGCGGAGATTAAGAAGAGCATAGTTAAAGTAAGAAATGCAGCTGTTGGAGTAGAGATTTATAAGAATGGAGCTATTGTAATGTGTGACTGCAGATCCACTTCTGTGACAAGCACCTTGCTTAGGCACCATCTTGAGAGATCTGGTTAAGGTGAAGAAGGGGTCAAGAACGCACTCTCCCGCTGGAGATGGCCACCTCTTGGCACTGATGTGGCACCAGTAATACATGCCATGCTCAAGCAAGCTAACTGTGCAATATTTTCAATGACAGCTTGAAATAATTTTAATTAGGTTTAGTTTAGTTTTAATTTAGTGATACAGAGTAGAAACAGGCCCTTCGGCCCACCGAGTCCATGCCAACCAGTGATCCCCATACACTAACACTATCCTACACACGCTAGGAACTATTTACTATTTACCAAGCCAATTTGCCAACAAACCTGTAAGTCTTGGGAGTGTGGGAGGAAACCAGAGCTCCTGAGGAAAACTCACGCAGGTCACAGGGAGAACGTACAAACTGTACAGACAGCGACCGTAGTCAGGATCAAACCTGGGTCTCTGGTGCTGTAAGGCACCAACTTTACCACTGCGCCACCATGCCATCCTAATCCCAGTTACTAATGAATGATTGTGGATGCAGTTTATTCAATAATAATGATATTTCAGAGAATTCACAATGAAAAAGCTATTGAGGCATTATGGCACCCCAAAGCTTCAAGCACATCTTGTCACAGGTGTCAGGGGCTATGAGGAGAAGGCAGGAGAATGGGGTTAGGAGGGAGAGGTAGATCACCCATGATTGACAATAGACAATAGGTGCAGGAGTAGGCCATTCGGCCCTTCGAGCCAGCACCGCCATTCAATGTGATCATGGCTGATCAACCCCAATCAGTACCCCGTTCCTGCCTTCTCCCCATATCCCCTGAATCCGCTATCTTTGGCGGAGTAGACTTGATGGGCCGAATGGCCTAATTCTGCTCCTCTCAGTTGTGATCTTCAGCGCAGAACAAAGGAAGTCAAAAATAATAATCAGTGGAAAAGTAAGCAATGGACTGACAACATATTCAGTTCAATATTGGAAAGCTGAAACCAATCTCTATATGAAGCATTGTGTCCAGCAATGACCGATATCCAGTTTATCTAGTCAAGGAAATAAAACAGAAGGAAATGATATAATTATCTCACTATCTGGTCTCATTATTTGCATCTGCCCACAAACTGCACTTATTTAAAACGTCGACACAAGAATTAATAGGGACATAAAATTGACAGAAATTCAATAAATGCAATGTTTTGGCAGCTGAATTTTCAAATAATAACTTTGATTTTATACTTGTAACAATTATTGCTGTTTGTGATAAAATATAAACATTAATCATGGTGGGACTGCAAATTATGCTGAACGAGGACTGAGTGTCGCCCCCCCCCCCCCCGAGCCCCCCAACGCCCAAACCCTCCCCACCCTCCTCACCAGCATCCCTGCCCAAACGTCACACACACACACACACACACACACTGGATAGAACATGCTGTCATCACAGGTGTTCCACGGCACTTGTCACTTTGATTGTAACAGCACTACTTGTTATGTGGCATATTTATGGGGTATGTGTTACATGTGGGTATTGTTTTATGTGGGTTATGTGTAAGTGGGGAACCATGCACAACTGGACAGGCACTTAAGCATTTCACTACTGGTTATACCTGTATTATTGAGTATGTGACCAATAAACTTCAACTTGAACTTGAACTTATGAAATTTAATTTTTGGAGGAACCTTTCCAGGCTGAAGTGAGAAAATGCAGCTGTTTGTTTAATTACCACCCGATAGTCAAGAGTGTTTTATTGTCATATGTCCTGGATGGGACAATGAAATTCTTACTTGCTGCAGCACAACAGATAATATGTGAATATGTAAACATAGTACATAACGGGGGAAGAGAAAAAAAGAAAAAGATCAATAAATAACAAATATAGTGCAATAATAATATCTTTTTTTACAATTCAGAGCTCGGAGCTTATTCGTTGTTGTCTAATAGCCTGATGGCTGTAGGGTAGAAGCTGTTCCTGACCCTGGACATTACAGTTTTCAGGCTCCTGTACCTTCTTCCTGATAGTAATGATGAGACAAGTGTGTGACCAGGATGGTGTGGGTCCTTGATGATTTTGGCTGCCTTTTTGAGGCAGCAACTATGATAGCTTCCTTCGACAGTGGGGAGGTCAAAGCCAGTGATGGACTGGGCAGTGGTCACAACTTTTTGCAGTCTATTTCACTCCTGGACGTTCAAGTTGCCAAACCAGGCCACAATGCAACCAGTCAGAATGCTCTCTACCGTGCAACTGTAGAGGTTTAGGAGAATCCTCTTCGACATGCTGAATCTCCGTAATCTTCTCAGGAAGTAGAGTTGCTGTTGTGCCTTCTTTGTAATTGCATCGATGTGCTGGGTCCAGGAAAGATCTTCTGATATATGCACCAGGAATTTGAAGTTATTGACCCTCTCCATCTCCATTGATATGAACAGGATTGTGGGTCCTCATCCTTCCCCAACCAAAGTCCACAATCAGTTCCTTGGTCTTACTGATGTTGAGAGCCTGGTTGTTGTGCTGGCACCATTTGGTCAATTGGTCGATCTCACATCTATACTCTGACTCGTCCCCACCTGTGATTCGTCCAACCACAGTGGTGTCGTCAGCGAACTTGGTGATGGAATTTGCACTATGTCCGGCTACGCAGTCATGGGTATAGAGTGAGTAAAGCAGGGGGCTGAGCATGCAGCCTTGAGGTGCTCCCGTACTAATTGTTACTGAGGATGAAGTGGTTCCTACAATTCGAACAGACTGTGGTCTGTGGATGAGGAAGTAGAGGATATGAATTATTAAATGGAAATGTACTAGATGTGGTTCAGTGGGCAGTCTCCGCTGAAGAATATTGAACAGAAGAGCCTTCAACCTGAAAAGTTATCTTTGTTTTTCTCACCACAATTGGTGTTTGGCCTGTTCAGTGCTGCCAGATTCTTTTGCTTTTATTTCAGGCTTTCTAAACGTTTCTAGTTATTTTGTTTTCAATCAAATGTTATCCTGGTATCTAGCTTGCATAGTTAACTAAATCAACATCGCTCAAATAAAAATAGCTTCCCTATTTATTATCAAGATGTTGACTGTGGGTACACAAAATTGCTGGAGAAACTCAGCGGGTGCAGCAGCATCTATGGAGCAACGGAAATAGGAAACGTTTCGGGCCGAAACCCTTCTTCAGACTGATGAGGGGTGCGGGGGAGAAGGAAGGAAAAAGGGAGGAGGAGGAGCCCGAGGGCGGGGGGATGGGAGGAGACAGCTCGAGGGTTAAGGAAGGGGAGGAGACAGCAAGGGCTAGCAAAATTGGGAGAATTCAACGTTAATGCCATCAGGATGCAAACTGCCCAGGCGGAATATGAGGTGCTGTTCCTCCAATTTCCGGTGTTGCTCACTCTGGCAATGGAGGAGACCCAGAACAGAGAGGTCGGATTGGGAATGGGAGGGGGAGTTGAAGTGCTGAGCCACCGGGAGGTCAGGTAGGTTATTGCGGACTGAGCGGAGGTGTTCGGCGAAACGGTCGCCCAACCTACGCTTAGTCTCCCCGATGTAGATCAGCTGACATCTAGAGCAGCGGATGCAGTAGATGAGGTTGGAGGAGATACAGGTGAACCTTTGTCGCACCTGGAACGACTGCTTGGGTCCTTGAATGGAGTCGAGGGGGGAGGTGAAGGGACAGGTGTTACATTTCTTGCGGTTGCAACGGAAAGTGCCCGGGGATGAGGTGGTACGGGAGGGAAGGGAAGAATTGACAAGGGAGTTGCAGAGGGAGCGGTCTTTGCGGAAGGGCAGACATGGGGGGAGATGGGAAGATGTGGCGAGCGGTGGGGTCACGTTGGAGGTGGCGGAAAGCCACCTTGTGGGTACTTGTGTGCAAATTAATTCGAGAGGACTTTCTCGAACTTCTACAGGTGCATATTAGAGAGCATCCTGACCGGTTACATCGTGGCTTGGTACGACAACCTGAGCATCCAGGAGCGGAAAAGCTGCAAAAAGTTGTAAACACTGCCCAGTCTATCATTGGCTCTGACCTCCCTACCATCAAGAGGATCTATTGCAGTCGCTGCCTCAAAAAGGCTGCCAGCATCATCAAGGACCCACACCATCCTGGCCACACACTCATCTCTCCGCTGCCATCAGGCAGAAGGTACAGGAGCCTGAAATCTGCAACATCCAGGTTCAGGAACAGATTCTTCCCCACAGCCATCAGACTATTAAACACAACTTCAACAAAACTCTGAAGTATAAAAGCCTATTGCACTTTATCTGCTTATATATGTGTGTGTATATATATTCTATGGTATATGGACACACTGATCTGATCTGTATTTATACCTACAATATTCTGTTGTGCTGCAGCAAGCAAGAATTTCATTGTCCTATCTGGGACACATGACAATAAACTCTCTTGACTTGACCTGCTCCATTTCCTACGTCAACAATGACAACATTTCAAAGTACCTCACGGTCTCGATGAATCTTTGAGATGCCCTAAAAAAAAAATCACAGCATTAATGCATTTATTTCCTTTAAATGGGACTTTGAAATTGCTTTTCACTTCAACAGGTGGGCTAAACTAGACTTGCATGCCAGGCATCCATCAGCAGTATTCTACTGCACATGTGACTCAAAAGAACATGACAATGAGATTGGGGCTTACGAATCCAAACATAGACAAATAACTTATGTTTACTAAATCTGCACTGGTGGAGTTCATGATGAAGAGTATTCAGATCATAAATCTCAGGCCAGAGAAAGGCTGGCACAGGGGGTGTGGGTGAGGTGGGGGAGGAATGTTGACGAGTAAGGGGTGGGTAAAAGAGAAGGTAATGTCTTCATCTGTGAAAGAAGGGAAGAAATTAAGTCTTTGACAGTCAGTCACATGGCATGGAAACAGGCCCTCTGGCCCAACTTGCTTGTGCCGACCAAGATCCCCATCTATACTAGTTCGACCTGCCTGGGTTTGGCCCTTCTCCCTATAAACCTTTCTATCCATGTACCTGCCCAAATGTATTTTAAACATTGTTATAGTATCCTCCTCAACTTCCCCCTCTGGCAGCATGTTCCATATACCCACTAACCACTGTGTTGACCTTCAGGTTCCCATTACATCTTTCCCCTCTCAGCTCAAACCTATGTCTTCTGGTTCTTGATTCCCCTACTCTGAGTTAAAGACTATCTATTCCTCTCATGTTCTCACACAACTCTATAGGATTACCTCTCATCCTCCTGTGCTGCAAGGATTAAAGTCTGTGCCTGCCCAACCTCTTCTTACAACTCAGGCCTTAAATCTGCATTCTTGCATTGGATTACATAGAAACATAGAAACATAGAAATTAGGTGCAGGAGTAGGCCATTCGGCCCTTCGAGCCTGCACCGCCATTCAATATGATCATGGCTGATCATCCAACTCAGTATCCCGTACCTGCCTTCTCTCCATACCCCCTGATCCCCTTAGCCACAAGGGCCACATGTACATGGGCATGGCTGCTGCATAAATGGTGGGGAGGGTGGAGTTGACAGACTAGTGGAGGGGGGTCAGCAGCTATGGGATAGGGGAATGATTAGGAGCAGGGATTTATTTGCAGGAGGATCTTGCACTAGTCCTCTTTTACTGTTTGAGTGCCTGCTGCTATTTTTAGTTTAGTTTAGAGATGCAGTGGGGAAACAGGCCCTTCAGCCCACTGAGTTCGCACCGATCAGCAATCCCCGCACACCAACACTATCCTACACACACTAGGGACAATTTACATTTTATACCAATCCAATTAAACTAAAACCCTGCATGCCTTTGGAGTGTGAGAGGAAACCGAAGATCTCGAAGAAAAACCCAATTAGCTCACGGGGAGAACGTACAAACTGCGTACAGACAGCACCCGTAGTCGGGATTGAACCCGGGTCTCTGGCACTGTAAGGCAGCAGCTCTATGGCTGCGCCACCGTGCCCTATTTGACAAAAGTGATATCAAATGTACATTGTGGTGAGTTTACAACTGCAGTACCAATCAGGTTTTTGATTAAATTCATTTGAGTAGAACACAAAAGCGTTTCAGTAGATGAAAGAATTTCCAGCTCCTATGTGCTGATAGGGGTGGCTTACATAGCCAAGCGTTACCTGATGAAAATAACTGTGATAAAGGCGCAAATTGTTATTGAAATAAAACAATCAACCCCATCATATCATAGTTTATGGAATGGAATTTACTTTTGAGGAAAGAAAATAACAACCCATGCTAAGTTGCCAAATAAAATGTGGAGCTGCTGCCTTTTCCCTGTTATCAGTGACTGTTGTAAAGCATTCCTGCAATTACCATGTTCAACATTTTCATTTTTTCAAGCCTTCCTTAAATTGTTGCTCCAGGTATTAATGTGCGGCATAATTGGGTACAAACAAGCCAGAAGACTAAAGTATTCGAAAAACTGACCTGCTCCAGTACTGTACATTTGAAGGAGCACAGCACAAGCCATTGTGTGCAATCAATATTCCAGTTCTGTACCTACTGATAGCAGAAGGGGCTATTTGTCAGAGAAATACATAAAAGAAAACAAGAAAGCCTTGCATTTTTTATGATGCCTTTTGTGACCAAAGATGCTTTAAAGCTCTTTACGACCAATAAAGTGCACATTTTAAGATAGAATGTTGGATTACAAACAGCTCTGTGTATAATACAATAGCTAGAAAATGCAACTTTATATTCTTCAGTAAACTTAATCTATGAGATTTCCTAAATCATCTGCATTGCACCTAAAAGATTTAACATTGTTCAATGATCACAATGTGCTCCTTCCTTTATTTATCTTCCTTTATTACCGACTCTCGCTATTACGTGGTAAGAAGTAGATGAGCTCTTTCAGCCCAGTATTTTATCTTACTTACATCTTCCTGTCATACAGCATCTAAATTGTAGTCATCTGTAAACTCCTGCCATGGTTGATCATAGAGCCATAGAAAACTTCAAAGAATGGGATGAAAGAGAAGATAAAGTGGTGCACTGAAAAATAAACTGTAAATGACAACAGATGCAAATCTCATGAGTAGTCTGTGGAGAGAGTACTGCATAGACTGGTGCTTTATTTTCACTGATGACCACCGATTACAGTTGCTGTCAACTCTTATCCGCCACAGTAGAATGTGAACATTATCTTTGGTTTATGCCACTGTGCACCATAGAATAAATGATGCATTGTTGAAGGCATCGGTCTTAAATTAAAAAGGTGCATATCTTCTTCCTGGCTAATGTGGCAGATACCTCATCCACTATCATCAAAACCAATTGAATGAGAAATTTTTTTCAGGTTGCATTTGTGACAATGTAACAGCCAGACAGGGTGAACAATAATTGGGTAATTCACCTGTAAATGGAGTCTGGGAACCAAGCTACTATGCGTTTTATTTTACCCATTTCTAAATGACAACTAAATGCAAAACTCCTGCTTTATAGACACAAATCAAGCAAATTCGCAGTAAAAACATGTAGATCTTACTGAACATTTTTGGTGGACACCACCAGCCATGATTTATTTGTGTGGTTGACATTTTTGAGGGCTTATTTGAACACATGATGTCCTTAATATGTCCAACGTTCAATCCTAAAGGGCCTGTCCCACTTACGCGATTTTTTCTGCGAGTGTTTGTTCATGAATAGTCACCCAAATACCTTTTTCTGGTCGCCACTGGATTTTCCATAGTTTGAAGATTTTCGGCGACCTGCTGCGACTATGATGGGTTGCCAAGTTGCCAAAAAAATTGTGCAAGTGTGATGGGCTTTAACTACCTATAGAAACTGGGGCAACCTACTATCTTCATTTTGAACGCTGAGTAACGCAAGGAGCAATCTCTGCAGCAACTCACCCAGGTCACCTAGGGGGACCTGAATGGAAAGATCCAAATCATAGCACCGGCTTCATGTGCCCACCCACGTTAACGATGTTGTGCATTTTGTTGCACCATTGCTGAGCTTCACTGTGCTCTTTCATAATTGCTCACTACTAATGTTCCAGATTAATGATCCCATCCTCACTATTGTGTGGGACCATTCGCAATGTGGGATTTGATGTGTGAACGCAATCTTGGGGTGAGGTTGAAGGATGGAATCACACACACTTCAGACACATATTCCCCCCACCTTTCATTATTTCCCACACCTTTGGTGCTGCTGTAGTGTGGTTGTCTCCGAATAGTTCTTTCATGTATGTCATGTTTTTGATGGTTCCCAATGGCAACATTCTGGCAGCCCCAATCTCTGTAGGAAGCTGTTGGCAGGATGTATTTAAAGATAAATTTACCAACGATTGTAATTGCATTTGTTTAGTGCACTGTGTACAGGGGAGATCCAATGCCTAGACAATAGTTTATATATTCATCTATACTATCCTTCCTGCTGTATTTTATGGGGAAATTAATTTGGAAGAAATTGTTGCAGTTTCATTTACCTCGTCTTTAAACATAATCAATTTTCTGAGTACATTAGCTTTGTTTGCTGTGTTACAGACTTGTTTCCGTGACTTATGAACACAGCCCCACCTCCAACGACTTTGCTAATGCAGTTTGTTTTCGCTGAAATAGAACTCTGCTTTCTGTTTGTCTCGGGTGAAACATATTCTGTAAAACTTTGAAAATTTCAAGCAAGTGCAGTAAATCTCAGCAGTTTGGAGTACAGAAATTCACCCTTGTGGAATTCACAAGTTACTATTGAAAATTTGAGACATGGAATAAAACCGAATATATGTGATAAATTTCCCACATAAACTTCCCACATCCATGGATTGTCACCTTGACGTGATGGAGAAGCTTGTGTGGACCTGAGATCCGGAGAGCGATGCCCTCTGGAGCTATGCTCCTGGTAGGGTCACTCATGGTGGTAAGGTCGAGGGGGAGGTCTCTGACAAAGAACAGTCCAACCAAGAGCTCAACGGTTGAACAGGCGGAGGATGAAAGCTGACCTTAGTGGAGCGTCACAACGGCTGGGAAGGCGGATGAAGACTGCAATAGAAAAGGGTCTCCGATCGTCTTGGATTCCATGCCACTGGATCCTGACCCAGATCCGTCAAGGACCATGGGGTGGCTGTCTGTGCATCAGTCTCCCCACCTTAAACAAAGTCCCGCACTGGCATCCTTCATGTAGGGAATAACAACCTGGAGACACCCATGGTCACCCATGGTCATCCATGACCGAAGAGGGCCTAAGAAATGTGACAAATAACTAAATAAATACAATTTGTGCACAGCGAACTGAACTAATTTATAAAGGACAATGGTTGCAAGCTCCCCATTCAAACATGAGGATGCTTAGGGATTTGTTTTTGAAACTGACTAGGCAGCCCCTCATATAGATACTTGGGCAACTTGGGCATTATAGTCTGCATTTCTAGTTAATTAAAATTACAACCTTTTCTCTTCTGCCTACATTACATCTGGAATTAATTTGTTTATCGGCCATGCAGCCAGAAGCATTGCTCAAGAGAGAACAGTTTCCCATGGGAATGGATCTCCACTTATTTACACAGGATTCAATGAGAAAAAGTGCTTGGATTATAGAATATTATTATATGGATGGTCTTCTCAGAAAAAAATCTCTCTCTAATGCAGGGGTACCTTACATCATATTATGTCAAGTAATTTTTTCAAAGTAATGGGAATAAATATTGTGATCTCAAAGTGGAAGCAATAAAATGAAACAATGTAGCCTTTCATGCCTACTCGAGTTTGATTGCATATTAGTTATGTTTAGTTTAGCTTAGAGATGCAGCGCGGAAACTGAGCCCGTGCTGAGCAGCGATCTCAGCACATTAACTCTACCCTACACCCACACCAAGGACCATTAACATTTTTATACAAAGCTAATTAACCTACAAACCTGTACGTCTTTAGAGTGTGGGAGGAAACTGAAGATCTCGGTGACAACCCAAGCGGTCATGGGAAAGAACGTACAAACTCCATACAGACAGCACCCATAGTCGGGATCAGACCCGGGTCATTAGCGCTGCAAGAGCTGTAAAGGGCCTATCCCACCAGCATGCAATAGCATGCGTCTAGCATGATCTAACGTGGTCGATTGAGTCGTACGGCCTCGCGGGGCCGGTCCCACTTCGATCGGCGGAGGCGTATGGAGTTGTGCGGGGCTGGTCCCGACATCACGCGGGGCTCCAAAAATCTTGAACTGTGCGAAAATTCCGCGTGCCAACGGCCTGTCGGGCCCGCAGGCGCATTGAGGGCGTACGCAGCGTCTCGACAGAGAGGGGGAGGGGGAGGGGGAGGGGGAGGGGGAGGGGGAGGGGGGGGGGGAGGGGGGGAGGGAGAGAGAGAAAAACGGAGGGAGGGAGAGAGGTGGGAAGGAGATCCTGTACTTCCTTGTCACTGTAAATAAAACACATCACTTGAGTTCACCCTACTGCGAGTGTGGGTGTGGTCACTGCCAATCCAGGCATTGTTCCCTCGACACCACATAACCTAAAAACCCGCACAGCTTTGGGATGTGGTAGGAAAGCGGGGCACCCAGAGGAAACGCACATGGTCGCAGGGAGAACATGCAAACTCCACACAGACAGGTCAGGATCAAACCCCGCTCTCCAGTGCTGTGAAGCAACAGCACTACCAGCTACAACACTGTGTCTGATATATTCAAAAATACCCAACGCATCCTAGAACATTAAGATGCACCAAACGTGTGGGTGGGTTTCACCATCTGTTCAGCACTTCCACTGAAGTTTTCACAGGTGACTAATGGGCTAAATCATAAAAAAAGATGTTCTACACCTACACACATCAGGAGTTATGTACATGTCTATATTACACTACCAGCTGCACTACTGTGCCACCCTGCACCATGTGTTCGGCTCATTACTCACTGGACCTGGGGGCATTTGCAACATATCACTGTTTGTTGCCAACTGTTGTACAAGGGGTATTCCAAAAGGATTGAATACCTCACAGACTTTCTAACCAGCAAAATAATCAGTTTCACAAAGATTGTTAGCTTTTCTCTGGTGCAGAGTAGCATAAAGCAGATGCCTGCCCACTTGGGAGTGTGTCATGAATATAGATATACTAGACTAAGAAGGACCCGTTGGGTCCCAGCATCACACAGAAGGGCTGGCCCCCAACGCAATATTCCACCTCTCCACCAATTCCAATATTGGTATCTAGTGGGGGGCTTTCTGGAGCTCTAGAATGGGTGTTGTGGGCTGAAGGGACTGGTTTCCAGAGGGCTAGTATGGACATTGTGGGCCGAATGGATTCTTGGGCTGGCGGCTCAGTCACTCAAGCCTGTTGTGCTGGCAGCTCACTCACTCAAGGCTGGTGGGCTGGCAGTTGACTCACGGCTATTCCTTGAAATTCCATTTCAAGCAGGGTGCAAGGCCACCAAATTCAAGTGCAGTTTCATACCATTTCAAGCAGGGTGCAACGCCACTAAAGTCAGTGAGTCGTGACCTCTCCCTCCTCCATCTTGCAGAGACTGAGCCACGCCCACACTTCTGGGTTTTATAGTCCCTCCCCCCCTCCCACCAGAAGGGGCATGGCCTTCATTGCATGATTGGCAGGAGAGAGAATCCCAACATTTTTAAAACACTAATAATTCTTTTATTTTTCATCGATGGGAAAAATCCTCGGCACCTGATGAGCGGACTGAGTAAGCTGGCCAAAAATCACAGCCGTACGTGGTAGCGTTTTTTCTAAAATCAATATAAAGCGCAAACAGGAAGTGGTCAAGATTAGACTTTTAAATATATATAAGGCAAGGCAACTTTAATTTAGCAAGAGCAAGGCAACTTTAATTAGGCAAGGCACAGCTTTAGCATTTCCAAACCAAAGGCAACACAGCTTTAGCATTTTCAAACCAAAGGCAACACAGCTTTAGCATTTCCAAATTATATTTTCAAACCACATTAAGGGCACTGACAGGTCAGTAAAACCACTCACAGTTTAGTAGACATGTGTTCAGTGTTATTCACAGCTCAGATTGAGAGACGTGACCCTCTCGCTCCCCTATCTTTCAGAGACTGACTGAGGCACTCAACATTTCCGGGTTTTATAGTCCCTCCGGAAGGGGCATGGCCTTCAGGAGAGAGAATCTCAACATTTTTTAAACACTAATAACTCTTTTATTTTTAATCAATGGGAAAAATCCTCTTGTCCTGCGCAGCGGAGGGGGACTCTGAGTAAGATGGCCAAAAATCACAGCCGTAAGTGGCAGCGTTTTTAAAAAAATCAATATAGAGAAAAACAGGAAGTGGTCAAGATCAGACTTTTAATAATATAGATATCACAATTGGATGTGATACCATTCACTCAATGTTCATCTTATATCCTGCAACTATATTGGCAGTAAGCTTGATACATTCATTCAGTAGCATTCCTCTGTGCCATCTCTATTGGAGGGGTCCATATGACCGGCTTTGCGCAAGCAAACGACCCAAAAAACACTGAGCAACTCGACAGTCACTTCAATGGAAATGAGAAGGAATATCATCTCTCAGATGAAGGAGGACCTTTGGAAATTTTTTACCAAATAAACTGTGAAAGCCCACTCTGAATATTTTCAAGCTGGTGATAGATGGATATTTAAACTATAGAGAAATCAAGGATTATAGGAAGCAGTTGTGAAAGTTGGACAGCATCAAAGCAACCTGGATTTTGTTGCATGTTGATGATGGCACAATGGAGCTCATATCTCATAGCTCCACTGTCCCCCGATCCCAACTTGACCTCCTGAGCTGATTGTGGAGTTTTCATGTTCCCTCTCTAACCACAAGTTGTTACACAAGGTGATAGGCACAAAAACCTGGAGTAACTCAACGGGACTGGCAGCATCTCTGGAGAGAAAGAATGGGTGATGTTTTGGGTCAAAACTCTTCTTCAGACCCAAGGTGATCCAATTTCCTTCCACATCCCCAAAACAGTTAATTTGACTACAACTGTCGCCAGTGTGTGTGGGTGAGTGAGAAAATCAGGAAATAATTAATTGGGGAGTGGAAAGTGTGGGTTTCAGATCAATATAAAAAGGAATGGGATTGCTCAGTGAGCTGGCATAGAAAGATGGATCAGAATGTCCTCTCTATATGTTGTAAGGAAATATGGGAAATATGACCTCCCCCTGCTCCAAATTCTTATGTTTTTATGTCTTATAATTCACTGAAAAACAGTCTAAGTAGTAAGTCTGCCATAGGTGGTGATCACATTCAATGCTGGGCATCCTCAGCTGAAAGTTAGTAAGTGAAGAAGAAAGATGCACTACCTGCCATTTTAATTCCTCCCAGCCCACTATAAAAGACACCTCCTGGCAGATGAAACAACAATCAACTTGCTCTTCTTTTGTTAACATCCTACCTTTGATGTTCATGGTGTGGATAAATAAAACACAAGAGGGCCAACAGCGATAAGAACCAGAGACTGCTTTGCAGAAAATCTGCATTCATTCTACATGCATGAGTTTCCAGTGACCTGTCATTTTAATTCTCCATCGTTCTGCAGATTTAGGAACAGTCTTTCCCAGCTGTTATCAGGCAACTGAACCATCCTAACGCAAACTAATGAGCGGTCCTGAGCTAGGCCCTCAAAGGGGGCTCATGTTGTCGGCCTCCCCGTGGTGAGCCCTGTCAACTGACCTCAGTCAGGCGAATGACAACAAACAGAGACAACAGCAGTGCTGCAGCTTGGCGCCAGACCGGAGCAGGTGCCCTTTTTAGGGCGGGCACCTACGGATGTCGAACCGGATGGCATCACCCCTTCTGTTGCCTCAAACGCAAGAAGAGGAAGACCCTCAAACTATCTATAATCAAACTTTACTAGACTTTATCTCGCACTAACCATTATTCCCTTTATCCTGTATCTGTACATTGTGGCAGCTCGATTGTAATCATTTATAGTCTTTACACTGAATGGATAGCACACAACAAAAAGCTTTACACTGTACCTCGGTACACATGACAATAAACTACTACTGCTACTACTACTCTCATGCAGACCCCAATTTGTAGCCTTCTATACCCTTCCAGCTTAAGCCCACATAAGGGAAAGGAACAGCACCTCATATTCCAACTAAACATATCATAGCCTTCAGGAGATAGACACAAAATGCTTGACCAATTCAGCGGGGACAGGCAGCATCTCTGGATAGAAGGAATGGGGAACATTTCGGGTCAAGACCTTTCTTCTGTTAGGAAGTCACCCATTCCTACTATCCAAAGATGCTGCCTATCCCACTGCGTTACTCCAACATTTTGGGTCTTTAGTGTTAACCAGCATCTGCAGTTACTTCCTACACACTCATAGCCCTTGAGATTCATCTCAGAACTAACCATTTCAGATTTAAGGCACTCTCGTATAGTATAAACTCAGTTTACTTGTGCACCCCTTTATCTGTGCATGGTGGATAGCTTGATTATATTCATGTATAGTTTTTTCACTGTACCTCAGTACACATGACAATAATAAATTATTGCAGGAAGGCCAATTCAAAGCGAGCATTTATATCAAGTGGACTGGAATACAAAAGTAGAGATGTAATGCTGAGGCTCAATAAGGCACTGGTCAGGCCACATTTAGAGTACTGTGAGCAAATCTGGGCCCCATATCTGAGGAAGGATATGCCGGCTCTAGAAAGGATCCAAAGGAGGTTTACAAGAATGAGTCCAGGAATGAATGGGTGAGCATATGATGACAGCACTGGGCCACTACTCGCTGGAGTTTAGGTTAAGGGGGGGGGAGCCTCATTGAAACTTACAGAATAATGAAAGGCATAGAGTGGACGTGGAAAGGATGTTTCCGTTGGTGGGAGAGCCCAGGACCAGAGGTCATAAATCAGAATTAAAGGGCACTCTTTTAGAAAGGAGGTGAGGAGGAAGTTCTTTAGTCAGAGGGTAGTTAATCTGTAGAACTCATTGCCACAGTGTGCTGTGGAGGCCAAGTCAATGGACATTTAAGGCAGAGATAGACAAATTCTTGATTAGAATGGGTGACAAGGGTTATGGGGAGAAGGCAGGAAAATGGGAGACAAAGATCAGCCATGATTGAATGGTAGAGTAGACACGATGGGACGTATGGCCTAAATCTACTCCTATAGCTTGTGAACATTAAATTAAACTAAACTATGCTAAACTTTTCTAAGTGCCCTGCTATAACCTCATTGATAATGGCTTATCACACTTTTGCGACATCCAATTTGCAATCTTAATCAAACTTGGACTTTTAGTCTCACTCCCTATTAGATTTACAATCGAATAAAATAATCCCCGAATCCAGGAATATTTAAACCAATCCATTGTCATCTCAGTAGCTATTTATTTTAATACGTTCAAATGAAGTTCATCAGAACCTAAAGAACTGTTACCTATAATTCCATCAATTTGCTTAGTAACACTGCCATGGTGTTTGTCTCTTTCCTCTGCTCATCCCTCCCATCTAATTCCTGATTTACAGCTATTTTATTTCGATTTTTCCGATATCCACTAAAAATCGGTGTTAAATTACTGTTTCATTTCTCTGCCAGCTTAAAATCGATTTGTTTTATTTTTCCATGTCTGATGAAAGCTTACCAACCTAAAATGTGATGACATTTCTTTCTCTTCATATCCTGCTTCATCTGCTGGGCATCTCCATCAACTTAAATAACTTTGGTGCTTTCATTCATGAAATGCAACTAAGTATCAGAAGATGATTCCCAGCAGTGATCGCTGTGACATGCCACTCAATGACTGGCAGTGGTCTCTACGTCATCGTAGTTGACAGACCTGTTGACCACCCTCATCTATTTTCCATACTTCTGGTCTCGGCCACTCTTTTCCCAGTTGGAATAGAGACCTTGGTCCTCGTTTTCCATTCCGTGAGTGGATCAACTCCAATGACATTCCACCGCCAGGAACATATTCCCCTCCCCTATCCTTTCAACATCCCAAAGGGGCCGTTTCCTTCAGCTCCTGCTCTGCAATTTCATCCCACTAATGACTCCCTTTCTCGTGTCATTTTCCTATCTAACCACAGGGAATACCTGCCCTAACATCTCTTTCTTTTTGAATATTGATGGGCCCAAACAATTGAACACAAAATATATAATTTCCTCTTACAGATTATACATATATTGGAGCCTGTAGATGAAGAAACAGAGTCAATGTTTCAAGTTAATGAGTTTTCATCAGCATAGGAAAACATGTGAGATACATCGTTAGTAGACAAAAATGCTGGAGAAACTCAGCGGGTGAGGCAGCATCTATGGAGTGAAGGAAATAGGCAATGTTTCGGGTCGAAACCCTTCTTCCGAAACGTTGCCTATTTCCTTCGCTCCATAGATACTGCCTCACCCGCTGAATTTCTCCAGCATTTTTGTCTACCTTCAGTTTTCCAGCATCTGCAGTTCCTTCTTAAATGAGATACATCGTTTTATGTTTTGGTGCAAGAGAGGATTTAAGGAAAGAACTTGAAAGCATCACCACATGTAACTGAAAGTGGTGTCAAAGGTAGAAAGGGTGGTGAAGAAGACTTGCTGGCTTACATAAGTCAAGGAATTGAGTATAGAAGTTGAGACTTAACGTTATGTTTGTACAAAACAATGGTGAGGCTGTGCTTAGAGCATTGTGCTCAGTTTTGGTCACTCTGCTCTAGGAAAGATATTACTAAGCTTGAAAGTTGCAGAGAAGATCTACAGGACTCATGGGACTGAATTATAGGGAGGTTGGGCAGGTTAGGGCTTCATTACCTGGAAAGGTATGAAACTGAGGGACGATCTTATTGAGATATATAGAATCACATGGGGCATAAATAGGGTGAATGCACATGATCTTTTTTCCCAGGATAGGGAAATCAAGTACTAGAGATTTATGATGAGAGGTTTATGGTGAGAGTGGAAAGATTTAATAGGAATCTGAAGGGCATTGGCTTCATACAGATGGTGGTGAGAATATGGAATAAGGTGCTCGAGGAAGTAGTTGAAGCAGGTATAATAACCAGCATTTAAAAGACATTTGAACAAGTAGACAGATAGTAAAGGTAAAGTGATATAGTCCAAATGCAGGTAAATGGGACTAGCGTAGATGGGGCATTTGGTTGGCCTGGATCTGTTGGGGTGAAGGGCCTGACTCTGTGTTATGCGACTCTATTAAATGCTGACTGAGGATGAAAAGGGATGATAGTGACTGGGCAAAAGGCAGAAAAGATACTCAACAAGACAGATGATGGAGCAAGGCCAAGGGGAAGGTAATAATAAAAATGTCTTAGCAATGGTAAGTCTTCTAACCTGGTTAAGTCACTCCTACTTTAATAGTAGTCCTAAATTCTACGGCTGATGCCCACTCAGGCTTGTCCCAATTGCATCCCATCTCTCTCAGAATCTACACAGAGCTGCTAGCACAGCTGTAGTCCAAACTTAATGTCTGCTTTTCCTGAGTGCACATAGCAGACATACTGTAGCTCATTGTCTCGACCTCAAACTGCAGTTCGCTGATCTAATTTAAATGAAGCTGGTGTTTAATTTTGATCTGCCCGTCATGAATCACATTAGTACTTTCTCTCCTTCTTGGGGTGGAATATAGCTGGAACACAGTGCGCACTTTGTACAGACTATATTTAACCCCAAAGGTGAAATTACTAATGTGATTACTTAAGGGCAGGTTTAGGATTTTGATGCACAAAATGCTCACAGAAAAAATCTTTTATTCGTGATTCAGGCAAAAAAAACAACATAAATGTTTAATTATTAAAATAGCAAACCAATAAGCTGTCACAGCAGTAGGAATGACAGGGATTACATTCCATTCTGAACAGAGGAATTCAACGTGGGAAAGTAATAAAATTAAATTGGATCATGAATGGATTTGAGGGATTTTCACCCTTGTTTAGGACATTTCTTTCTTGGTGAGCTCTTCGGGATGATCTCATTACTTACTTCACATAGACCTTGGTAACATTCCTAATTTTGTGCTTATCAAAACAAGTATTAAATAGGCTCAGGACTCAACATTGAAATATTTGGAGCAGTGCCTGGTCTTGGCACAGAAAAGTCTGTGCTAATGATGACAGAGACTGCAATCACTTTCTTTTTATGCTAATCCCTCCTGAACTTAGAATTCCATTACACTTCCACATCTCTTGCTCTCTTTGGTTGCCACTTACATAATTTCTATACGTTCATGTTATGTAGCTTTCTTTTATTACGACAGTATGTTGGGCTTCTTCCAGTTTCCCTGCGTCTCTCCGACTACGACCTTCTGCTTCCACCTGTCGGAGTGATAAGCATAGCAGTCCTGGACACCAGATGAGGATCATCCTTTTGTTTCCCTGTAAGAGAGTGAGGCGGTGAGGGTTGAGTGGTGGAGGGGTGCAGAATGGATTTGCTGTAACGAGAAATGGGAAACCTGATTGGTGAAAGAGATGGAGATCATGGGTTGGATGCGGTAAGGGTGCAGTGGAATAGCAGGATGGCATTTGAGTGGATGACGATAGACCAACAAGATTATCAATCATATACTGCAAATAAACCCAAACCCATCTTAAATTTGTGCATGTAACTGATAAGTTGATGTATCAATTGTAAAAGCACCTAACAGATAAAGAAAAATGTTAAGCGTAGGAAGGAACTTCAAATTCTGGTTTACACCAAATATAGACACCAAATGCTGAAGTAAATCAGCGGGTAAGGCAGCATCTCTGGAGAAAAGGAATAGGAGACATTTTGGGTTGAGACCTTTCTTCCGACCTGAAGTAGGGCCTTGACCTGAAACATCACCAATTTTTTTCAGTAGAGATGCTGCCTGACCTGTTAAGTTACTCCTGCATTTTGTGCCTATCTTCAAGATAACTGTTAAAATGTACAATTGAATTAATGATTCAATTGCTTCGTAAACTGACAAGAAATGGAGGACTGTGAATTAAACACAGGTCATCTGATTCAGCGTCATCAGATGGTGATGAGAGGGATTTCAAGTCTCATTAGCAGAGTTAGTATAAGATCTGGACACATACTACTGACCTATCTTTTCATTGCCAAGAGAAATTATGTTGACGGCCAACAGTAGAAGTAATAGAGTTACTGGGTGTTCCTTATATAAGTCACAGTGGGATACATTGGCTATAAAACACTAGTGGCTCAATGAGGTGAATCGGCAACAATACTGTGTATTTCCACAGTGTTATTAGCATGGCAAAACCTTGCAAAACAATTCATAGAAATGGTGTGAAAAATCAATTACATCAATCCACATAAAAGGTTAAGGACAGATGAGTAATAAATAGGTTTTAAACAGTCCTCTAAAGGAGAAAAGACACATATCCTGGTGGATAGTTTTCAGGATGCAACTCCAGAGCTTAAGGTCTGGCAGCCAGACTATGGTAGTGGTAACATTTCCAAATAGATAAAAATGGCTAGTTTTTTGATTAATTCACATTTCAGGATCTAAACATTGCAGTTATGTTCAACATTAATAGTAACATTAAACGAGAACTTACCAGTTTGAAGTTTGATCTGTATTTTATGAGGAGTTACGATGAGGGATTACGTGAAGAACCCCGCCAGGACGCATGCGTGTCATTCTTCAAAGCAGCGGTGTGAAATCACAGATAACTGTAATGACTAAACATAGTAAGATTAGAGAAGAGATACCAGTTAAGTATATGATCAGGGTGGGAGCGGAGGGCATGTAATCCCTCATCGTAACTCCTCATAAAATACAGATCAAACTTCAAACTGGTAAATTCTCGTTTAATCTTATTATTTTACTTCGGAGTCACGTGAGTGACTACGTGAAGATTTTAAAGCTCTGTGATTTCATGCCGTGGAAACGAGTCCATGCATCACGTCTGCCTTGACTGTGGGAGGAATTGTGTTAACATAATTTGGACATGAATTCGACATTGAAATCATAAACTTTTTAACACAAGTTTATAACCCCTTTTTATGGGTTTAAATTAATTTACAGAACTTAAATTGTTTCTGCAAACGTTCCAGGTTTCATTACTGGTTTATTACAAAATAATTGGAATGTTTTCCCCTCCAGACCATCCTGCTGCCTTGAGGATTTGGTCCATTGGTACATCCAACTGCATCGCTGCCGATGTAGCTGCAGCCCTGGTGGAAATATTTTTTTTAATTTAGTATCCACCCCAGCCTGTGTTAGCAACTGTTTCAGCCTTCTCGAGATGGTCTGGACCATCACTCTTGGTGTGGTTGCTAGTGGCTGACCAAAATGTGCCTTTTCATTGTCTCTTAGGATATTCGTTTTCTCCATGTATAACGACAGATGTCTTATTATACACAGACGGTCATCTGTTGGGTATGACCTAAATTGTATATTGAGGCCTGCTGATCCCTTTTCTGTTTTGCTTACTATCTCATAAATATGAAACATAATATTTTCTGTTGAGACAGTCATGTTGTCCAGTCTAGGTTTTGCAGCCACCAGTTATCTAGCCACCATTTTAGTTCCATTTTAGCTTCATTGGTAGTTTCACAGATCTGTCAAAGTGACCTGCATAATTTAGAGTGCTTGTATTTTGCTCTCTGTATGTTTTGGTAATGTAGACGCCCAAATTGTGTGGCTGGAAAGGCAGCCATCATTATGCCAATTACTTTAGCTACCAATCTGATGGATGGTTTGCTGATGTCAGTGAGGTTATTGCAAGCCTCTATTAAATCTCTAGCCTTTCCCTTAGGCAGAGTCCCCGACATGTGAACTGAGTCAATGGTGAAACCCCAGGTAGTCCATCGTAGTGGAAGGCGTTAGTTTAGATTTAACTGGATGGAAATTGAATCCCAGTTTTCCAAATAACTTTTTTGTGGCTGTTACAGTTTGTTTGGCCAATTCCAAAGTTTTGCCCATAATGGGTATGTCATCTAAATATGCCATGACCATGTGTATACATTTCCGTAGAAACGCTAGGGCTGGTTTCAAATTTTTTGTGAAACAGCTTGGGCTGATGATAACCCATTTGGCAGTGCTTTATACTGTCAGAGTTGTCCCATCCAGTTGAATTTTAAGTAACATCTGTGATCACCTCGTATAGGCACTGAATAGTAAGTATATTTTAAATTGATGCTGGCCATTGAAGTAACCTTTGGGAATTAATTGTTAAGCAGTAACAAGGTATCTATTTTGTCAGATCTATGATGATGCAATGACCATCATCTTTTTTGTTTTTGATAAATATATTGGACACGTAGTCTAATGGTTCGTGTTGAGTTTTCTCAATTACACCTTTTATGTGAAGCCGCTTCAGTTCAGCTTGCGCTTTTGATTTTCCTTTATCAGAAAGCATGAACATTCAGTTCAGTATATGTTGAACTGGAGGGCTGTACTTGTGTATAAACTCTGTTGTATATCCCTGGATATTGCTTAAGATGTAGATATCGGTTGTTATCATGATCCATGCATTCAAAAAAGAGTGTAATCTCCACCCAATCTCCGTGCCCACTGTATATTGTAGGGAACCAGACCCACCTACCTCCATAGTTACCAGTGGCAGGTTTGCTTTTTGTAGGTTCTTCGCTGCTGTTGTAGCGCTGGGGTCTGGATTTTCAGTTTTGTTGGCGTTGGAGGTCCCGCATCTTCCAAGAAGGCCGGCCTGGGCCATGGCCTAAAAGACTCATGTTTTGGGTACCGGTCCTTCGAGCTTTCACCAGTTCTGCTGGTGGGTGCGTGAGGGTGCTATCGTTGGCCGTAGTGGGTTCCAGTAGGTTCTCTTGTTCCTGCACCCTCTGCACACTTGTCTTTTCTTCTGCGGACCCCTCTTCCAGGTCAGCCCAGAACTGACCCGCAGTGCTCCCCTCTGATGAGGTAGAAGCACTGTGCAGCCCTCAAAGAGGTACTGCTGTGGGTTTATCATAGGGCCCACAGTGACCCGACTCCATCTCCCGGACTCTGTCACGTTGGAGCAAAGCTCCACACACCGCTTCTTCCGGCTCCAGCGCTCTCGGGCGCTGGCCGCCCACGGTTGTTCAAAGTCGGACTCCTCCGAGTCCACGACTTTGTTTGTTTTGTGTCTAGCCTTTCCGCCCAGCCGCGTGGATCTGGCCGGTGCGGAGGCGACATTGGGTACAGCTGATCCCACTACGGGTGATCCAAGTGCCGCTGGCTGCTGCTGGCTGCCCGCTGCTCCATGGTCCTCCTTCTCCAGCTTTGTCCTTACTGTCCTTCCGTGGAGTGGATATGGCCGGTGTGGAGGACATCTGGCACAGCTGATCCCATCTAGCCCACCAGCTTTGTCGCAGCCCGTTGGTTTCTGCACCTGCAATCAGCATGGTAAATACAAAAAAGACCGCAGCTCTTACCTGCAGGTCCAGGTTAAAATTGTTGCTACGGGTGAACGTCGTTACACCCCGTCTGCTGCCGTTATTGACTTGTCAAAAAGTCAACGGCCCCATTTGAATAGTCTCCCGCCCGGCCGTGGTGTTCTGGCCGGCGCGGGACCAAAAGTCGGCACAGCTCTTCCCATTACGGGAGACTAACGTGCCTTTGGCTGCTGCTGCCGGCTGCCCGCGACTCCGCTGTCCTCCCCAGCCAGCTTCACTAGCAGCATTTGTGGACACCACTTTGTCCAGCTTCCCCTCCTGTGAAAAAAACCAGCGCGGGGAAACATTAATTTTTTGCTTCCCTCTCCCGCCCGGCCGGGCCCGGTGCGGGAGCGAGTCGGGAGCGAAAGTCGGGCACAGCTGTTCCCATTACGGGAGTTTAGCGTGCCTTTAGGCTGCTGCTGCCGGATGCCCGCGACTCCGCGGTTCTCCCCCGCCAGCTTTCCCGCAGCCTTCACGGACCCGGTCCATGTTTGCACCTAAAAGGTGAGTGGAAACGAACGCAGAGTCTTCTTACCTGCTGTTCCCGACTTACAAATTCTGGAACGCAGAGTCTCCTTACCTGCTGTTCCTGGTTTTCAAATTTTGCCGCTAGGGGAACGTCGTTCCCCCTTGCTGTGACTTTTTGCAATGGGTGTAGCGATATAATACGCATGCGTCCTGGCGGGGTTCTTCACGTAGTCACTCATGTGACTCCGGAGTAAAATTACTCATCCCAAATTGTCCTTGATAAGTTGGTGATGAGCCGGCTTTTTGAATGCTGCCATTCTTGTTCACTGTGGGAGGGAAGTTCCAGGACTAAAATACAGCAACAATGAAGGGTCAGCAATATACATAAAAATCAGAACAGTGACGGAGGGGAACTTGCAGGTGTTGCATCCCTATCCTCTACTCCCCTTGTTCCTCTTGGTGGAAAAGGTCATGAGTTTGAAACATGCTGTCTCTTAGATTTTAGAAATACAGTGAGGAAACAGGCACTTCAGCACACCGAGTCCACGTTAACCAATGATCACCCCTTACACTGACACTATCCAACATGCAAGGGACAATTTGCAATTTTACCAAAACCAATTAACCTACAAACCTGCACGTCTGGGATGCGGGAGGAAACCAGAACATCAAGAAAAAATCCATGCAGTCACAGGAAGAACGTACAAACTATGTACAGACAGCACCCGCAGTCAGGATCAAACCCGAGTCTCTGGTGCTGTAGGGCATTAACTCTACCACTGTGCCATTGTGCTGCGTACTGCCATATCAGCCAATGTGATTATTTACATGTAGTAGATAGTACACACTGCAGTAACTGTGCACTACTGGTGGAGGAAACGAATGCTTAGAATGGTGGGTGGGATGCCCTGGTATTTCATTTAATTCACATGCTTAATCAATAATATTATTATTATTAATGTTTAATGATTTATGTATCATTCTTAACTGTCACGTGGGCAGAGCACCAAGGCAAATTCCTTGTTTATGAAGGCCAATAAACTTATTCATTCTTATTCATTTATTCATTCAAGAAAGCAGGCTGCTTAATCCTGGATGGTTTCAAGCTTCTTCAGAGTTGTCTTATCAAGTGGAGAATATCTCATCCCACTAAATTATGTTTGCAGAGAGTGGAATGGTGTGAAAACAATGCATGAGCCCCAGATTCTGACCTCCTTTTGCAGTTGTGGGATTTATGTGGCTTCTCCCACAGTGACCACCCCCAAGATATTGATGGTGGTGAACTCAGCGATAATAATGTAATTGAATGTCATGATTAGATGGTTATACTCTCTCTTGTTGGAGATGGTTTTTAGATAACATGTTTGTGGTGTGAATGTTACTTGGAGGAATGGACAGCACAGAAACACTTCAAACTCGTAGGATTCGAGGAGACTACAAAATAAGGAGGAGCCTTGGAAAATATTTCAAAACAGGGATGACCATGTTAAATGTAGATTACATGGGTGATAATGCCAGTCAATAAACATACCATTCTCAGTTAAAGAGGACATTGCAACTTAATTGTTCTGGGGCAAATTTTTAAGTTAAAATGGAAATATTTGCAGTTTGTGGTTTAGGATCTCTGATTTTTGAACTCTTGAAATTGTTATATAGTACATGTTTTTTTATTGCTTACAGGGATTTTTCTTTTAGTCGTTTCTGTCATTGCACAACATCATATGCCCACACATCAATCCGTGCCTCTATTGAACACACTCTATGGATTCAGCTACATTTACCATAGTAAATAAAAGTAACTTGTTTCAAAAGTATTTTGACCAGAGAATGATCCAGGATTTATTCAGCAGATTTTGCTGTGCCAGCTGAAATGTACGCGAGGAAGGAACATTTGTACTGCCCACTGTATTTGTTGAGAGTTAAAGCAAAATTGGACATTAAGATACAAGCTCACCTGACTGTGTGGAACCCTTCCTGCTCTGATTTACATGTTTAGTTCCACTATTGCTGGATGTTTGTACAAGGATTTAGATATCTGATTAAAACTTTACAGATGAAGAAGTCTTATAGGTGATAAAATTCCTCAAGCACTGAGCAATCTATGGGTTTATAACAAGATGTTTACCCACATTGATCATTGCCAGTTAATGCTTAAATGTTGTAAAGTTAAATATTTTAGGAATAGGCTAACATTCTACACACAGTCTGGAATAGATTGCAGCATAAACAAGTGTCAAGAACACTGGTAGAGTTGCTGCCTTACAACGCCAGAGACCCCGGTTCGATCCTGACTACGGGTGCTGTCTGTATGGATGTTATACATTTTCCCCATGACCTGCATGGGTTTTCTCCGGATGCTCCGGTTTCCTCCGGTATTCCAACGGCGTACAGGTTTATAGATTACTAGACCAAGTGCAAACCCGTTGGTCTGCTCCCCCAACGCAATATTCCATCACTCACCCGCTTCCCCCAACGCAATATTCCACCACTGGCACATAGCCTCCAACTGAGCAGGCGCAGCTCATTTCACCTCATACCCCACCACTCCCTCCTCCTCCTCTTCACCCTCCCTCTTCAATCCCTAGAGAGGGGGGGGGGGGGGGGAGATACAGAGCAAGGGGTGCTAGAGGGAGGGGTGGTAGAGAGGGAAGGGGTGTAGAGAGGGAGGGCATGAAGAGGAAGTGGCGGTAGAGAGGGAGGGGGAGTGGGGTAGAGAGGGAGAGGGTAGAGAGGGATGGGGAAGAGGGAGAGGTAGAGGGGGTAGAGAGGGAGGGGGTAGAGAGGGAGGGGGAGGTTACAGGGAGGGGAAGGGGGTAGAGAGCGGGGGGGGAGAGGGAGGGGGTAGAGAGGGTGGGAGTGAGGATACATAGGGAGGGAGTAGAGAGGGGGAGGGAGGGAGGGGATGAGGGAGTGTAGACATGGCAACTACCCTCCCTACCCCCTCCTCTCCCCCCCCCTCTCCTTCCTCAATCCCCCAACTCTCCTTCCTCACCTCCCCAGGATCTTTCCCCTCTTCTCCCCCCCTCCCGCAATTCCTCCTTCACCTCTTTCCCTCTCTTTTCCCCTACCGCCGCCACTGCTCGATCTCCGTGAGGCCTCACTGCCGCCGCGATGACCCATCGTCACAAGGGCTCACAGCTGTGGTCTCGATGCCTTCACCGCTTGATGCCTCCTTGATGGCCGTGTAAAACCCCAGTCAGGAAAGCGGAACGTTAATTTAAATGCGGCCCTCGCCCTGACATCACTGGAAGCTGGTGGCCGCCCACTCCCCCTTGGTAAAGTCACTCGAAGCGGGTTGAAGGAGGTTTGCCATTTAAAAACTTGGTTTTGATCATTTAAAAAATGCTATAACTTGTGAAATATAGCATGTAATTTGAAGTGAAGCAGTTTATTTTGTCGAGGGCGTGTGATTAATAATGTGTGAAATTTTCTGTGCTAGCGCGTGGCGTTTTGACGAAGGTAAAAAGACACGTGTATACACGCACACACACACGTTTACATACATACAAGATGATACCTTTAATGCATATTAGACTAAGTGGGACCCGTTGGGTCCCAGCTTCACAAGGGAGGGCTGGTCCCCCAATGCAATATTCCACCTCTCCACAATTCCAATATTGGTGGCCAGTGGGGTGTGGGGGTTCTGGAGCGCTAGTATGGGTGTTGTGGGCCGAAGAGACTGTTTTCCAGAGGGCTAGTATGGACATTGTGGGCCTAATGGATTCTTGAGCTGGCTGCTCAGTCTCTTAGGCCTGGTGGGCTGGCAGCTCAGTCACTCAGGCCTGGTGGGCTGGCAGCTCAGTCACTCAGGCCTGGTGGGCTGGCAGCTCAGTCACTCAGGCCTGGTGGGCTGGCAGCTCAGTCACTCAGGCCTGATGAGCTGGGAGCTCAGTCACTCAGTCACTCATTGCATCCCCCATTGATCTATTGTGGCGGTAGCAATTTGTAGTGAGTTCAGGTTCCTGCTGAAGTAGGAGTTGATATGTGCCATAGCCATCCTCTCAAAACACTTCATCACCACATACCTGAGTGCCACCAACAGTAGTCACTGAAGAATGCCACCTTACTCTGCTTGGGCACCTTTGGGGGCCCAAGAAGGCACATGTGTGTTTTCCCAATCAAAACATATGTAGAATGCATTGAGCTCTTCCGGGCTCTATGCCTCACTGTTGCTTGAGTTGCCACTTGGCTTTGCCTTCTTCTTCTTCTTTCGTGTGGCGTGCACAGCCTAAAGTTGTTGGACAACTTGTTCTATTTGATCTTCCGTTTGTGCACGTCGAGTTGATTGCATTAGTCGAAACAGGGCGGACCACGTGAAGGTTGCAATCTTCCACCCCGGCTTTGCCTTCCAGGAAGTGATAGAAATTCCAACGTGCCAATCTTCTTGCAGGAGGACCTGAGTTTGTGTTTACCTTGGAATTCACCCCCATTCGCCACAACATACCTTTCCCACCTCTCAATCCTATGCTGACCGAACCACTATACGTACCTCCCCACAATGACGGACATCCAGTTGTGCATCCATCAATACCCGTCACCAATCCCTAATTTCCTAACACTGGAGTTTAGAAGGATGAGAGGGTATCTCATTGAAACATACAAGATTGTTAAGGGTTTGGACATGCCAGAGGCAGGAAAAATATTCCCGATGTTGGGGGAGTCCCGAACCAGGGGCCACAGTTTAAGAATAAGGGGCAAGCTATTTAGAACAGAGACGATGAAACACTTTTTCTCACAGAGAGTTGTGAGTCTGTGGAATTCTCTGCCTCAGAGGGTGGTGGAGGCCAGTTCTCTGGATACTTTCAAGAGAGAGCTAGATAGGACTCTTAAAGATAGCAGAGTCAGGGGATATGGGGAGAGGCAGGAATGGGGTACTGATTTGGGATAATCAGCCATGATCACATTGAATGGCGGTGCTGGCTCGAAGGGCTGAATGGCCTACTCCTGCACCTATTGTCTATTGTCTACTAAATGCACTTTGATCGAGTCCCCCCATCTCTGAAATTGGCCTTATTCTCCCTCTCTATATCAAGTCCTTTCCCGATATCTGTGGCCATTAAGAAATATTTGTTCAATAGTGACTGACCGTGATGCAATGATATCACAAAATAACTGGTAAAATAATATGTGGACATCTATTTGCCAAATGATGCAAATATGAGAAGCCCTTTTATCAATCGACTTTGCTGAAATGAAATATTGCTTCCAGCAAGGTAGACAGTCCAATCAAACACTTCTCATTTCAGGTCAATCCCAAATTACTGTTTATAAACGTTGCTGCATGAGAGCTCTGGAGCATTCTGAAATTTAAAAGTCAAGAGCAGAGGATTCACACCATTAAACAGAGTCCTCTGCCATACCAGATATCTTTTCTGCACCCTGAATCATGGGAGGCAAAGCATCTTTCTTTTAGATTTTGATGCAAAGACTATTTCTAATGACCCAGGGCAAGTTATATTTATAAAGCTGTGAAAATGAACATTACTGGTACAGTATGATTTTGATGGATGGTGTGCTCCTCTATTACGGAGTATGCAGTAAAGCTCAGTTCCTGAAATATCCTGCAGTGATTCTTGTGGTACGTCTATTGCATTGAGTGTTCTGATACATTGGTATACTTTCTGTAACATTGCAAAGTTTTCAAATGTGTTTTTCATTTGCCATATATTATTAAACCGTGGAGTCAGCTAATTTTAAATTAGTGCATTCATGTCCTGGTATAAATAGGGCAGAACAGTTTGCAAATTGGAATCCGATTGTGCATAGTGTTCTCAACTTGTCAAAGGTAACACTTGGCAAAACTAAAACAAACATTGCATACAGACTGATTTGATAACATAGAGGCTTCCAATTGCTGAGTTTGCAGCTCTTCATTAAATCTGGGCAACAGGTTACACGTCTGATATTTTCCATAGGTTATTTTACAGTGATGTATATTGTAAGCTGATTAATTCAAACTATTGCAGATAAAGTGACAGTTCTGGAGATTTAACTCACTGAAGTTTGGTAAGTCAAGCTTTTGAAGCTACCACTTTCCGCAAATGATGTGCATTAATAATTCTACGAGTCTTCTAAGCATTCAATTAGTGCATAAAATCACAGCGTGAAACTACAAACAGTTTTGAAAATCCTTGACACACTGCTGACGATGCATTAAAACAAATGTAAATTAATTCAAATTCAAGTCAAGATTATAAGTAATATGACCAGTGACATTAGCGGGCCGGGCTAAATACTTTACGGATGCACTTCGTACAGCTATAAAGAATTGATAAATTATAATAGAAGTTGCTTATTAGAAAAACCATGAAAGCTTTGTTCGGTGGTTGGGTTCAACTCGGAGAGAATTCCAAAGTATTTATAGACAGAAAATGCTGGAGTAACTCAGAGGGACAGGCAGCATCTCTGGAGAGATGGAATGGGTGACTTTTCAGGCCGAGACGCTTGGGTCTAAACTGAAATGTCACCCATTCCTTCTCTCCAAAGATGCTGCCGGTCTCGCCGAGTTACTCCAACATTTAGTGTCTATCTTCGGTTTAAACAAGCATCTGCAGTTCCTTCCCACACATATCCAAAGTATTTATATTGGCATTACTGTGCAGTGTGTGGACATATGTAAAGAGAAACAACAGACGAAGAATTCAAGTGCAAAATGCAAAATATTGCAAATGCTGAAAATCTAAAATAAAATAAGTTGGAAATACTCAGCAAATCAGGCAGCATCTGTGGAGAGAGAAACAGAATTCATGTTTCAATTCAATGAGTTTTCATCAGGGCTGAAAAAAGTTGAAGATGTAAAATGGTGAATGAAAGCAGTTTTTCTTCGGCTCCACCTATCACAGACTAGCATCACGGCCTGCTACGACCTACCTATGACCTCGTGATGACCATGCTGTGAGTACGAGTCAAGGGCAAACTCGGCAGAGGTCGTGAATTAGTTCGTGAAAGTGGGACAGGCCCTTTTGTCTTTGCGCTATTATTGTTCGTTTTTTAATATAAACTGAACCTCTTTTTCTGTTGTTTATTATGGTGTTTACATTATGGTGAGTACTATGTTTACATTTCTGTTGTGCTGCAGAAAGCAAGAATTTAATTGTTCCATTTCGGGACAAATGACAATACAGGTGCACAACCTTTTATCCGACGATCCAAATAAAGAAAACCTCCGAATAGCGGCCATTTTTTTCTGTCCTTGAAGAAAGGTCCTTGCCAATGTTCACGCAGAGGTGACAGCGGAACCTCCGGTCGGTCCTCGAAGAAAGGGAACTAAATCCCCTTCTTGATATCTTGCGCGGGGATTTCTTTGAAGTTCAACAGATGGAAAAAAATGTTGTCAATTGTATTTCAAGCAGGAAATCTGGCATCGAAACTCTGCTCCTTGTTCCATTTTGGTCTCTAACTAAACCCGCAACTCGTTTCCATTTGATTGGACTGTCTTCAAGGCAGGGGGCTTCAGACCGGAGATGTCCTGACCATATTCTCGAGCTGATTTCCGCAAGCACGGAGATCCAGAGAGCACAGCCCAGGAAACTACAGGGGAACCTGGGTTTGCGAATGACGGGGCGCAGCTCGGCCCCCTTCGGGGAGCGGGTTCCTGTTGGTCCTGACGTCTCCGAACACCTGCTATCCTCCGGGAACTGTACTGCCCTTGCAGGAGAGTGGGGTTGTTTGCATTAACAAGGGCGGTATCCTACACTCACAAAGGTGGCCGGAGACGTCAGGACCTGCGGGACAGCGACCCCCAACTTACACATACACAAAGCCAATTAACCTACAAACCTATACTTGCTTTCGAGGAGAGAGGATGGGGGAGGTGCTGTTTGATCACCCCCTGCTAACCCAGGGGACAGGGAGACACAGCGGCTTTTTAGACTGGTGGGAAATCACTTCCAAAGTTCTGCCCACACAGTGAAGATCTCGGAAGTAAACCCATGTGGTCACGGGGAGAACGTGCATACTCCATACAGACAGCAACAAGTCGGGATCGAACTCGGGTCTCCGGCGATGCAAGTGCTGTAAGGCAGAAACTCTACCACTGTGCCATCGTGCCACCCAAACTCAGTCGGTCAGGTTGCATCCCTGAAGTTCCCTGATTTCTTAAGAGAGGCTCGTAATTTAGTCAGACATTGATAAAGGATGTTCAGGATAGAGATCTTCCCATGGAACTAGTGTTGGAATTTAAAGGACTATTGCAAGTGAGATGTTATTATTCAAAATAATGAAATACTATGTTCTAAATGCAGTTTATTTTATTTCTAATCAGTACCATTCTAAATGCTATTACATGTAAATTATGTCAATAATCCTCAAAAATATGGAACAAAGTTAAGGGAATAGAAAATATTTTCTCCCATCAACTTCTAGCATAAGAAATACCAAGACTTAAATGATAGCTCAATTGGTGACATTCACAAAATTGAACATTATATAATATGGTTAGTAATAGTTAAATTAATGACAAATGTGTTCATTAATAGTCTATGCACAAATAATGTGGTATGAATAATTATTTAAGAGCAAATATCATCTATTCTTACACTATCATCTAATAGCATCATCAGACAACATTGCATATAATGGGACGTATACATTATCATCTAATTTCAAGTGCATATCGATTGCCATATCCTATTTGGATAACTGCAGTTTTGTTAAAGTAATGCATATGTTTAATTAAAATCATTTGATAGTTAAAGGAATTCTCAGTCATATTTAATGCAAAAGCATCATCTGGTGTTATCCAATTTCCAGAGATGATTATCATTTTATAAATAGTAAGACTAGCATTAAGGTTATATCATAAACATAAGAACATTAAATTAATCAATTGAGTTTGTGCTTGTAATTTAAATAATTATGAAATCTTATTGAGAAATTATGAGATTAACTGCACGATAGATGTTATCAAATGGCTTGGTAGAAACATGCCTCCCTCTGCAAAAGGAAACTAGGTTAATTTCCCACTCCAGAGACACAGTACAAAATTTCCCTGACAAATTGATGATAGTGCTACTTGTTGTCAGTTGAGACAAATTAAGCTAAGGCCCAGTTTCCATCCCAGATGTGTGGAGACATTTAGTAGAAACATATAGCATTGGAAAGTATAGCATAGGAACAAGCCCTTCACCCCACAATGTCTGTGCTAAACATGATGCGAAAACAATCTGATCTTATTGGCCTGCATGTGATCTTTCCATACCCTGCATATCCATGTGCCTTTCGAACTGCCTCTGAAACATCACTATTGCATCTGCCTTCACCACCACTCCTTGCAGCGTGTTCCATACACCCAACACCTGCTGTGTAAAAATATTGCCATCTCCTTTAAATGTTTCCCCTCTCATTTTAAAGCGTTGCCCTCTACTGTTTTACCATTTCCACCCTAGGAAAAACTCCATAGCAAGATCCAATGAGGAGCAGACATATGAAACCAATCTTACAATCTTACAATCATTATTACATTGTTCTATCTGGAAATGTTCAGAGGCTGGCGTCTGTATTTCCTAAAGTACACAGAAACTATGCTTCATAAATATCATATTGGCTGTAGAGCACACGAGACATCCTGGTGTAAAAGGAACGCTCTCATTTTTTGGCCAACTGATCAACTGCAAGAGTGAAGTAGCAGAAACGCAGGGCAAAATATAACTGTGGTGAACAGCAGAACTTTAAATTCCAAATTAGCTCTATCAGGAAAAAAGTTCATCTTTTAAAGAGAAAAATCTAAATGTATTTAAACTGCACAGGTAATACAGTTTATTATTTAATCACCATGCTAATGGGAAAATATTTGCTAGTTAAGGAGAGGAAACACAATACTATGTTTAATAGCAGAAAGGACAGTGGACATAAGACATAGATACGTTTAAATTTAATACGTTTACATTTTAGAGAGTAAATTATTATGATCTGAATGGACTGCTGGAAAGGGTGATAGAAGCCGAATCAAAAGTATTTTTGAAAAGGAACTGGAACAATATTCAATATAACATTTGTGGAGCATAATGGAAAGAGGGAATAATTGAATAGCTCTTTCACAGAAATAGCAGGTGTAATGGGCTGCATATCCCTCCATTCCCCTCGGTTTCATGTGCCTATCTAAAAGCCTCTAAAACTCCACTAAACTCTGTTTCGACTATCAATCCAGCTACACGATCCAGGTGCCCATCATTCTTAGTGTATAAAAACCTGCCCAACACATCTATTTTAAACTTTCCCCAATGATCTTAAAGCTATACCTCTCGTTGTTCGCAATTCCACCCAAGCAAAGCAAAATTGGGGGGGGGGGGGGGGGGGGGGGGGGGGGGGGGGGGAGAGGGAGAGGGGGGGGGAGAGGGGGGGGGGGGGGGGGAGAGGGAGAGTTCTCAAGTTTACTCTCCAAACACATACTGTTCCAAAATTCTCCTCTTGCTCTCTCTCTCTCTGTCATATTCTCAAGCAACTTCCCCAACTAGCCTTCTAACAATTAATAAGTCATTGTTAACAGGTCCGCCTTCTCAGATACTTTGTCCCTCTTTTTCAATTCACTCCTACCCTAAAAAGTAATCTTTTATCCATCCATTATTCATATTGTTGCACTATCTCTAGTCCTCCTTTCTCTCTTAAAATATTGAAACCTTCCAAACTGGTGCCGATTTTCTTGTCCTACAGCACCTTGCTAAATCCACTGTGATAGGTTTCCATCTTGTCACAATATCAGATTGGCTCTGATAAAATCACAAATGATATCTTACATTGTGTTAATAAGAGTGATCCATCTATACTCGTCGTTTGCAACCAATCTACATTTTTCGACATCTCACAACTTTAGGTGGCATAGTGGCTCACATAGGAGAGGGGCTGCCTTGCAGATTTGGTGGCTCAGGTTTGATCTTGATTTTCATGATGACCCTTTATTTTGCAGTGTATGTAGATTTTTCACGTTTTCCCTGTGATTGGTGAGTTTCCTCCTGGTGGTTCAATTTCTTCCCACAACCCAAAGAATTGCGGGTTGGCAACTGGCTTCTTAAAACAGTGTGTAGGTTTATGGGAGAAGCTTAGGGGATTTTTTGAGAATTTGGGAAGAATGCAACATGCTCAGTGTTGGATTGGTGTAAATGAGTGATTGTTGGTTGGCAATCACTCCCGATAACTAGGTGGTGACCTTTGTAATAACTCCCACCGTGAACTTTTTCTGCCCAAGTATCTCACCACAGTTGGCCACATGTAAATTGTCTCTCACATTTGGGCGAGTTGATGGATAGATGCAAGTATAAAATGGGACCGATATAGGATTATGGCAATTAGGTGTTGATGGTCAGCACCAACTCAGTTGGCCAAAGGGCATTTTCCATGCCGGATCATTCCAAACCCCATATTTCACAAAACACTCTTTGAAATGTTTTAATACCTTGGAAGGTATGTCGGTTAATCTTTCCAAATGGCACAACAATTTTGTGTCTGAGAGTATAACCTCATGAACTGTAGCGCAACTCCACTTCAGCCTTTGGTTACAGGTCTTTGGATTTCTGACAGTATATTCTATACACAACTATTGTATAATTTGACAAAATTTCTGACACTCCTTTACAGAAAACATGTACGTGTTTGTTTCTCATTCCCGGTGGCCTAAACCATTCACTAGGCTTCAGTTGGTTATTATTTAAATGTTGTGCCAACAGTACCTGTAGCTCATTCTAGGTAATTCTAAAGAGAGAAATCCTTGTCTTCATGAGACAACTTTATTTATCATCCTAATGCTCATCAATATGTCACTCTCTATGATCACCTTAGTGTCCTGAAGTCAGGCAGCACTAAAACAGGCCATTCAGCCCTGAATTCACACCTACCATAAGCATTAGTTACAATAATTCAATACTTAATTGTATTTTATTCTTCCCACATTGCAATTAATTAACCCAGTAATCCACCCATGGGAACCCTCATGGTCACCCCGCATAGACAATGGCAGAGGTCAGGATTCAACCTGGGTCTCTGGAGTTACGAGGCAGCACCTCTACTAATTTGGCCACATTGCCATTCATGTTACACAACAGTTTGTAGTCATAACGTGGCCGTGCATGAGCTCTAGATGTCTTTAAACATCTGGAGCCTGCTTGACTAGTGCAATAGCTGGGACAAGTGCACCAGGGGTTTGAAGACCTCAAGAATCTAGAGTCTTGAGTGGCCTGGGATCTCATCATAGCCAATGATGTAATTCTTTGGAATACACAGTTCTTCAACTCGACTCTATCAATTGATGACCATGATTGCAGGTGTGCAGCAGTGGGCCATCGCCATTATTAATAACTGAACCCATCTATCTTCACTGGAATCTTAACCTCCATGTGTTGCTTTATCTTAAGAGTCCACCTTATAGAGGTGCTTAGTGGTGCTGGAGAGATTGAAAAATCAATCCAATGAATGTTGTGATTTTTAATTACTTGTATTGAATTTGTTATTAATTATTTAGTCATGTTCAAAATTGTAGTTCACTTCCTTAGTTTTATAATAAATTTCCTCTGGATAACGGGGCTGGGCTGGAGTTGATCATTTTTGCAGATACGTCTCTGGTGACTGGCACTGTGCTGCTAGCATCGCGACGTGAAGACAGTACAAAGCCCCCGCGCCGGTGCAATGAGCGGGGAGCTGGAGAGGGGAGGGAAGGGGTCACACACATGGCCGGGAAGAAGAGGGGTGTAGGTGGGGTGAAACTGAAGGGAGCGACAATCTACTGCTGCCTGCACGCTGAGTTAAAAGAAAAGACTCACACAGATCGTGACTATAGGAACTTTTAACGCAGCTGGCAGGTAGCAGCATATTGTCAATTATTAAAATACCTCACCTGTTTTATGAATTTTTACCTTTCTTCGATACATTCTGCTGTCAATGGGGCTTTTCAAGGACCTTTCTTCATTGTCGCTAATTTTCGATTTGGATTCTTAAAAGGTTGTGCCTTCCTTGTATTGAACATGTAAAATTGTAATTCACTTCACATAATGTTTATTTCATTTTTGATTTGGTAAATGTTTCACCAAACTCAGAGACTAAAACCTGGTTAGGCTCAAAACAATGAGATTCTTAAAACCTATCAACATGTAGACCATTGGAATATTTTCTTCAACTAAGAAAACAATGACAATAGTAAAGTTGAAGAACAATGAAGTCCCTTAATGCATGAGTGAGACTAAGCGTAGAGTAACCATTTTGCTGAGCACCTCCGCTCGGTCTGTCCTACTGGATCTCCCAGTTACTAACCATTTCAACTCCCTTTCCCATTCCCGCACTGACCAGAAGACAGACACAAAAAGCTTGAGTAACTCAGTGGGTCAGGCAGCATCGCTGGATAAAAGGAATAGGTGAAATTTCGGGTTGGGACCCCTCTTCAGGCTAAGAGTCAGGGGGAATGTGTGGTCTCACGCTGACAATGGAGGAGGCCCAGGGCAGAAAGGTCAGTGTGGGAATGGGAAGTTGAGTTAATGTGTTTGGCAACCGTGAGACTCGGAACTTCACCTATTTATTTTCTCCAGCGATGCTGCCTGATCCACTGAGTTGTTCCAGCTTTTTGTGTCTGTCTTTGGTTTAAACCAGCATCTGCAATTTATCTACTTGTCTAGCATACAACTCAAAGGTATGAACAGAGAATTCTCCAGTTTTATGGAACTAACATCTTCCCAACCCACCCACCCTGCGCTTTGTCTCCCACACCCCCAACTCTTTCCTTCCATCTCCTTATGGTTTCTGGACTCCTACCTATTTCTCCCTCCACCCACTCCTTACTGTTACTTTCTTCCCTCTGGCTTCACAATCCACAACTCTTCAAACCTATCACACATTAGGCTCTTATCTGTAGCATTTGTTCCATCCATCTGTATATCAAAACCCCCCTTTGTCTATGTCAACCTATTAAAGCCACGCTTTGTCCTGGAAAAACTTAATCAAAACATCACATGGGCAAGGATGAAGACTAAACCCAGCAAGTGCAGAAGCATCTCCATTGTCAAAGGTCAAGTCAAGGATCAAAGATTTCATATTGACGGAATGCCTGTTCCAACTGTTTCAGAAATGCCAGTGAAGAGTTTGGGCCAATGATATGATGCAAAGCTCGAGGACACCGAGCAGTTTGAACAACTGAAAAAGGATACCATCATGCACATAGCTCACATCAACAAGACCATGCTACCAGGAAAACTCAAGCTGTGGTGCTTCCAATTTGGCAAACTACCAAGAATCATGTGGCCTTTAACTATGTATGAAATCCCCATCAACAAAGTGGAAAAGCTGGAAAGGATGATCAGCAACACATGTGAAACGGTGGCTTGGACTTCCACGATGCTTAAGTGCTGTCGGACTGTACGGGAGTGGCAAATTGGAATTACCCATTGCAGGACTTGTGGCAGAGTTCAAATGCACTAAAGCAAGGTTGGTCATGACCTTCACGGAATCTGAAGATACTGTTATTCGAACAGCGGCCCCCAGTGTGGCAACGGGGGGGGGGAAGTGGACCCCATCTGAAGCCGTTCAGAGTGCTAAGTCTGCTCTTCATTTCCGGGATGAGGTTGGCCAAGTCCAACATGGGAGAGCCGGGCTCGGGTTCGGGCTCGTCCCAAAAGCTCCTCAATGGCACAAGGCAAACATCAGTGCAGAAAAGCCGGCTCATGGTGGAGGAGGTGAGAAGACGGGAGGAGGCAGAGCAACACGCCAAGGCCGTTTGAATGGCCAAGCAGGGCCAATGGACTAACTGGGAGAGCCTGGAAAAGAGGAAACTCAGCTGGCGTGAAATCTGGCAAATGGAAGGATCTCGGCTAAGTTTTGTCATCAGAGCCACTTATGATATTCTACCATCACCCCAGAACCTGAAGCAGTGGTTCGGAGAAGACCCCACGCTCCCTTTGCCAAGCACCTGTATCACTAAGACACATTTTAACAAGATGCACTATGAGCCTCGGCCAAGGGCGTTACACTTGGCGGCATAACCAAGTTCTCAGACAGCTGTCATCAATCCTTGAACAGAGGCGAACGATCACAAATGCTTCCCCACCAACATCGGCAGGAAATGTCCACTTCACAACATTTGTACCAGCAGGCCAACCTCCAGAGCACCAGATAACATCAATGGATGCAAGGATTCTGCAGGCTGCTCGGGATTGAAAAATGGAGATGGACTTAGAAAAAAAGGCTTGTGTTTCCCCCAGAAATTGTGGCTACAACACTCCGGCCAGACATGGTCCTGTGGTCCACAACAGCCAAGTTGGCATACGTTGTGGAATTGACAGTTCCATGGGAAGATGGTGTTGAAGAAGCTTATGACAGGAAAAAGACCAAGTACTGTGAACCGACAACTGAAGCTGCCCAGAATGGCTGGAAGACCAAGATTTTACCTGTCGAAGTGGGATGCAGGGGATTTGTTGCTACATCTATGACCAGGCTATTAAAGAAAATGGGGGTGAGGGGTCGCTCCCTCCAACAAGCAATCAAGTCATTATCAAATTCTGCAGAAAAAAGCAGCAATTGGATTTGGATCAAAAGGAGAGACAACAATTGCGCTGCTAGATGAAGAAAGGAGGGTATGGAATTGAGGGCGTGTAACTGGGACACCAGGTATCACCGTTGAGCCCTCTGGAGATGTTGTGGGCTTATCAATGAAACGTCAAAGAAGGAGGGTGCCCACCTGATGACCCTGATGACGTACCTACCCTACCTTTCACCACTCCAATCCCACTGCAAACAGCAAGAGAGCCGACTTATTACAGGGATTGAAACATCGTCCTATTAGCTCTACTGTCTCCTGCCTATTCCATCTTTCTTCTCCCCCCCCCCCACTGCCAACTAGCAGTCTGAAGAAGGGTCTTGATCCAAAATCTCACCTATCCATGTTAGTCAGAGATGCTGCCTAACCCTCTGAGATATTCCAGCAATTTGTGTCCATTTGAAATATGAATTTCATCCACTAATTCCACAGTGCCATGCTTCTTTTGCTGCAATCCATTTTCATTTCCACGCCCTCGCTCCCTTTACATTTTCCCAATCATCTCCCCTTGTCTTCTATATCTTCACCTTCCTTTTCTATTTCCCTCTCCTTCTGCCTGCCTCTATCTACTTCCATATGCAGTTATTCCTCTTTCTTTACTATCTCATGCTGCCTCTGTCCTCTTTCACCTGTTATCTCTCTCCTTGCTCACTTTGATCTGCAATCCGCTTCAACCTCCAGCTCTCACATAAGCATTCCAATGATTTGCCGCCCAGATTCCTCCCTCTGCTTATTCCTGCCATGACTGAATTGCGCTCTGGCTTTCTGAACAGCTTCATTTGAAGAGTGTCCCTGATCTTTTCTATCTCTGCATAATGCCATACTAAAAAGATGTCCAAGAATGATTTCAATGCTCTGATATCTGGTTGGGATTTATCTCAAAATTAAGGTTGATAATGCCCTTTGAATCCACAGACATGACAATCTTATAATTACCCCTGCACATTTGTTGATCCCCAGGCCATTGCTGCACATTTGCACATGTAGCAGTATTGTCCCATTAATATTGTATTGGCAGGTCTATCTGAAAAATATATTAATTCAGAGGCCAGAAATTCCTCCAGCCACATGGTTTGTATTGGTTCATGAAACACTGTAGGGCTACTTTGCAACACCATTTGCAAATAATAATACTTAGTAATTCTGTAGTAATATTAATTTAGCAACAGATCCTGGTCGGAGAGGCTGCCTTCCTCCGAGCAGCACCTTCGACCTGTCCTCGCGGCCTACCAGCGGGTCCTGGAGCGACGTTTCCTGAGGGGACCTGGCCAGAACCTCGGCTTTGGCGGCGGCACAGCGCTGGAGCGCTATCGCGGAGCGGGCGATGCCTTGCCTGAGTCGCCGCGCTGGAACTCCAGTATGCTGGGACCGCCGATAAAAACATCGTGGAGCCGCGGTTCTGTGGAGCGGCCAGCTGCGGCGCTGAACTTTACATCCCGGAGCCTGGGATCTCTCACCGAGATCGCCAGTGTGTGAAGCTCCGTCCAGCGCGGTCTGTTGGCTTGGAAGCCGCGGTCTCCGGTAAGAAGGCGGCCGTTCCTGGCACCCCAAGCCGCTGAGGGTTCTCCCGACGCCGGAGTACCATCACCCGGCGAGAACGGCCGGGAACATCGGGCCCCGTAACGGCGACTGTGGAGGCCTCAATAGGCCCGACTCTGGGTGGACAAGAGGATGGGGACTGGACTTTGTGCCTTCCCCCACAGTGGGAACCAGTGTGGGGGGATGTTTTTATGTTTTAATGTTAAACTTCTTGAATGCTATGTTGTATTTTTATTCGTGTACTGCAAGGACATCTGAATTTCCCCTGAATAAGGGGATTAATAAAGTATTTATTATTATTATTAGCCTATATTGTGATCATTCAAAATGATGTTATACTATTATCAATTATCATAAAATGACCCTGTATCACATTGCAAGTTCTCTGCATTCAGAGTTAGTTTAATCTATCTATACATAACTAAAACTCTGATCTTGTTATTATCCGGTTCGGCGGTCATTCTATTTGCGCAAAAACGGTACGCTATAGCGCTAGGATTTTTCGCCAGCTTACTCGCCGTTCTACTCTGTTGCGATTGCACCAAGTTTCGTTCCGATCGCTGGAAGCTGGTAAGAGTTATCGAGGATTAAAAAATCTTAAAAACTGCACATGCGCAGATCGATAGCCTCTCTTGACATTCAGCGCCGCGCAGATTGGACCCTTCTACTGTCACTCCACGGGACGGTTCGCCCCTTCCTGCGTCACCATGTCTTTACTGCAGCTGCGGGAGGCTCTGGCTGGCCGGCGGAGGTCTCCAACCGGGCATAATTTTCGGAGGTAGGGACTGGAAGCGACCCGACCCAGCCCATCCGGCCCGACCCAGCCCACCCGGCCCGACCTAGCCCACCCGGCCCGACCCAGCCTAACCCAGAGTCAGAGATGGCGCCGATGTCGCCAAACGGAAAGAGGAGACTCTGATCCTCGCAGAGGAGAATGACCAGCGCCCGCTGTGAGTCCCCATCGCACCGCCGCCCTCTTTCCTTCTGGTCCCGCTCACTGGCTCCTGCCCCCCCTCCCCCGTGATACCGCACTCTCCCCATGGCTCAACCCCAGTCTTTTCTCCAAGCTCTCTCCCCCCCTGCCCACACCACCCCCCCCCAATCTCACACACCACTCCCCACACACACAACCCCCACACCCAACACCCAACACACCCCCCCCCCACCCACACACACACCCCCCCCCCCGCCCACACAACAACCCCCCCCCCCCCACACCACCCCCCCCACAACGCCCACACAACACCCCACCCACCCCCCCACACACCCCCCCCCCTCAATCCCTCTGCCTACATCCCATCCCACACACCCCTCCCTCCCCCCCTCCACACACCACACCCCTCGACCACACCCTCTCCTCTCTCCCCACAAGCCCCCCCCCCATGCATCTCTCTCCCCCACAAACCCCACCTCCCCAACACCACACCTCCTGCCCCAAACCCCCCCTCTCTCCCACAAATCCACCACCCCCACATACCCTTCACAAACCCCACACCCCCCCCACAACCCCCCCTCTCCACCCACACACACACCCTCCCCCAAACCATCCCCTCCCACATCCACCCTCCCCCCCATCCCCCCTCCCCCCTCCCCCCCCTCCCACATCCCCCTCCCCCCCCCCCCCCACAACCCCCCCCCCCCCCCCCCCCCCCCCCCCCCCCATACATACTTCCCCCCACCACACCCCCCCCTGGTGAATGGGACCCAACGGATCCCACTTAATCTAGTGCTAGATAAAGGTATATTCAATTAAGTGCTCATAACGCAAAAGTTAAAATGAAATGAAAAAAATCTGAAATATAATAATATGCCAAGTTCAAATATTGTCACTTGAGGATCTGCATTTATGCTCACTTCACATTCTTCAAATACAGAAATCGTAAACTATCTAATTATATCCTTTTGCTGACATTCATCCTCAATAATGTGATTATATTTCTAAGTTTAAAAAAAACTAAATCTAAAATTATGCATTAATTTTAGAAGAATGCTTGTATTTTGATGTAACACTATTCATCAATCTTTCGCTGTCAATTTATCTTCTCTTGAGCTGACTTTCACAGCAGTTCCACAACTGACAAATTCCCTATTGTACTTCATTTATCCATCCACGGCTCAACAACACGTCTGACAGTTGACATACTATTCCATTTTTGAAGACAAAGAAGTTGCTCCCAAGCCACACAAAAGGCTGAAAATTGGATTTCACCCACTTTTAGCTCACCTACTATTTTTAAATGCAACTATTGTTGCATATATGCTCAAGAATACTGAAGTTCCCCTACAAAATATAATTAAATTGCACAATATGATGTTTAAAATAGTTATTCGAGTAACAACATGCAAAACATGCTCCCATTTTGAAGTTAAGCCTCCAAGGTGATGATAATAAAAAGATTATTATTTGCTGCATCACCACAACTTACGCAAAGAAGGCAAAGAACAGGAGGGAGATCACCTGCCCAGGAAGGGCCTTTTACAAATGCAGCAACTGTCCCCAATATAGGAGATCATTCTGTACTTAATCCCCAAAACATATCATGTAATCTGCAGCCTATCAGGTATCTTCACTAACAGTATGATTGCAACACACCATTTGATTTGCACACCAGTGGACGTTCTGATTGTCATCTTTGCTGCATCACGATAAAGAGATTTTGGCCAGAGCTTAACATTGTTAGCTTTTCTTTTACTTTTGGAGGTATCAAAATAAACTCCAAATTTCCCGTTCCTCAGAAAATTACAAAAGCAAAAGTAGGAGGTACATTCAAAGGAGAGAGCCTTCAGAGTCTAGATTCCCTCTCATAAATGCACCTATTTAATTCCTTCAGAGCAGCTTTTATTCCTTTTAGTATTTCCTAAAAAGCAAGGACAGCAATTTCTAACTAACCCCAAGTGTCTTTCAGAAGATGCTAAAGTTGACCTGCCTTCTTGAATCACTGAAGATAAGATACAAAAAGCTGGAGTAACTCAGCGTGTCAGACAGCGTCTCTGGAGAAAAGGAATATGTGACGTTTTGGGTCGAGACCCTTCGCCAGTGAACCTCTACTGTGAAAGTACTCCCATAGTGCTGATGAGTAGAGACTTCTTGGATTTAGACCTGGCAACAATCAAAGACTGGCTATGTACCTCCAAATCATTGACATCTTTTGACCAGGAGGGAAACATGCATGTGGTGCTACTGTCATATGCCTGCTGTCATTGCCATTCTTGGTCCTGGAAGTTGCAGGTTTAGAGGTTTTTGTTGGAGAAGCCTATGCAAGTTACTGCAATGCATTCTGAAGCTGACCCACTTGCTGCCATTGTGCTCTGATGGAGGAGGAAATTTACATTTAGGATGTTTTATGGGGTAATATTTAAGCAGTATCCTGGTCAGTGCAGAGTATTTTGAGAATTGTTGGGAGCTGCATATGTCCAGGCAAATGTTACGCTAATGACTTATGTCTTGCTGATAGTGAAATTACTTTCTGATGTTAGAGTCACTTCCCAGCCTTTGATTTGCTCATGTTTTTACATTATTCATGTGACAAGTCCATTTGAGATTCCACCCAATGGTAACTCCATAATATGCTGAGAGTGAGGGTCTCAGTGATGACAATGTCATTGTCTGTCAAAAGGTATATGGTGAGACTCAATTCTTGTTGGAAATTGGTGGCACGTTTGTGGCATAGTGTCATAGAGTTATACAGGCCCTTCAGCCCAACTTGTCCACGGCGACCAACATGTTCCAGCTATACTCATCTCACCTGTCTGTGTTTGGCCCATATCATTCTAAACCTATCCTATCCATTTACCCATCCAAATGTATTTTAAATCTTATGATAGTATCTGCGTCAACTACCTCCTCAGTCTGAAGAAGGGTTTCGGCCCAAAACGTCGCCTATTTTCTTCGCTCCATAGATGCTGCTGCACCTGCTGAGTTTCTCCAGCAATTTTGTGTACCTTCGATCTTCCAGCATCTGCAGTTCCTTCTTGAATACCTCATCTGGCAGCTTGTTCCATATACCGACCACACATTGTGTAAAAAAGCTTTCCCTTCAGGTTCCTTTTAAATATTTCCCCTCACCTTAAACCCACATCCTCAGGTTCTTAATACACTGGGTAAAAGACTCTGTGTATTTACCCTATCTATTCCTCTCATTATCTTAGACACCTCTGTAAGATCTCCCCTTATCCTTCTATGCTCCAAGGGATAAATTCCTAGCTTGCTTAACTTCTTCCTATAGCCCCGACCCTTGAGTCCTGGCAACATCCTTGTACATCTTGTCTGCATCCTTTCCAGCTTAACAACATCTTCCTATGTTGTGTAATCATTAGCAAATATCTACTTTTCTGATGGAAGGATGATGATTGATGAAGCCGCTGATTGTCATTGGGTTGGAAACAGAATGAAACGGGTGCCGTAGCACAGTAGTAAAGCTGCAGCTTCACAGTTCCAATGGCGCATCTACACCGAGTTCTAGCTGTGTGTAGTTCACACATTTTCCCTGTGACTGCGAGTTTTCCTTCTGGTGATCCATTTTCCTCCCGTATTCCAAAGAGTACCAGTGCGACGCTGATCATGCATCGATTATTTAATCACTTCTGTTGACACTTTACACCCTGCTTTCGCATTTATATGTAGGAAAACACAACATGCTGGAGTAACTCAGCGGGACAGGCAACATCTCCGGACAGGCAACATCTCCGGACAGGCAACATTCTTATATGTGGCCCTGGGTGATCACTTTGTAAAGCACCTACCCTCTGTTAATGTGGTGATCCCAAGCCTTTTACAAGCCACTTTCACCCTCCATCTGACTCCTATTCCCACCTGTCTGCCTGCGGCCTCCTTCGCTCCCATCCCGGGGGAAGAAAGCTAGAAGAGATGAGTGGTTGGATGAAGTCTGGCAAATAATAGGTGGATACAGGAAAGGATTTTTTTTAATAGGTATATGGTTGGACAAAGGTCCCTACTGTTTAGTTTAGAGATACAATGTCGAAACAGGCCCTTCGGCCCACCGAATTATTGCTATTGAGGGAGTGCAGCATAGGTTCACCAGGTTAATTTCCAGGATTGCGGGACTGACATATGATGAAAGAATGGGTCGACTGGACTTGTATTCACTGCAATTTAGAAGGATGAGAGGGGATCTTATAAAGCATAGAAACATAGAAATTAGGTGCAGGAGTAGGCCATTCGGCCCTTCGAGCCTGCAGCGCCATTCAATATGATCATGGCTGATCATCCAACTCAGTATCCCGTACCTGCCTTCTCTCCATACCCTCTGATGCCCTTAGCATATAAAATTCTTAAAGGATTGGTCAGGCTAGGCGCCAGATGCAGGAAAAATGTTCCCGATGTTGGGGGAGTCAAGAACCAGGAGTCACAGTTTAAGAAAAGGGGTAGGACTGAGATAAGGGAAAACTTCTTCACCCAGAGAGTTGTGAATCTGTGGAATTCTCTGCCACAGACGGCAGTGGAGGCCAATTCGCTGAATATTTCCAAGAGAGAGTTAGATTTCGCTCTTGGAGCTAAAGGAATCAAGGGATATGGGGGAAAAAGCAGGAATGATTTTATATGATGCTGGCTCGAAGGGCCGAATGGCCTACTGCTGTACCTATTTGTCTATGTTTCAAATCCGCGCCGATCGATCAGCGATCGTTAACACTATCCAACACACACCAGGGACACTTTACACAGACACGAAGCCAATTAACCTACATACCTGAAGGTACACAAAAATGCTGGAGAAACTCAGCGGGTGCAGCAGCATCTATGGAGAGAAGGAAATAAGCAACGTTTCGGGCCGAAACCCTTCTTCAGACGGCTTCAGGAGCCTATTTCCTTCGCTCCATAGAGGCTGCTGCACCCGCTGAGTTTCTCCAGCATTTTTGCGTACCTTCGATTTTCCAACATCTGCAGTTCCTTCTTAAACAACCTACATACCTGTACGTCTTTGGAGTGTGGGAGGAAACCGAAGATCCAGGAGAAAACCCACGCAGTCATAGGGAGAGCGTACAAACTCCGCAGAGAGAGCAGTCAGGATTGAACCCGTGTCTACCGCGCTGTGTACTGTGCAGCTGAGTGGTCGGATCAAGGAGGAGATGATGGGAATGTGGGATGAATGAAATATGATTCGTGTAAATGGGTGCCCGATAGCTGGAGCAGACTCGGTGGGCCTGTTTCCATCCTTAATGAAGTGTGGAAATTCGGCTTCTGGCACGCAGTGCGAGGCCAATTTCCTAGTCACCTCCTCTGCACTTTCTCCTCGTAGAAATCGCTGCACCTGTCCGCCACCTGCCGGCCTTCCGCTGGTGGCCGCTAAACGGATGACTGACAATATTGGCAGCCACTGGGACGGCGCGGCGCAGCGATCGGCATGACCCACCTTTGAGCCAATGCCCACCCACCCACCAACCACTCGCTCGCTCGCTCCCCTTGAATTGCACCGCACAGACCGGTAGATAATGAGCAACGATTCTTAGAAAAGAGACACAAAATGCTGGAGCAACTCAGCGGGGGCGGGCGGGCAGCATCTCTGGGGAGAAGGAATGGGTGACGTTTCGGGTCGAGACCCTACATTTTGTGTCTCTCTTCGGTTTAAAGCAGCACCTGCAGTTCCTTCCCACACAACGATTCATGGAACCTGCCGTCAGCTTCGCTCCTGCAAGATTCCGTTCGCTTACAATTTCAAATTCATTGAACACGAAATAAATCTAAACATGCAAGAAAGTGAGCAGCCGAGCAATTATCCACAACGAGCACTGTTGTCAAAAGCCAACCCATGGCTCACTTGAATGAGGCACATCAAAGGCAATTAGAGCAAGCGAGTGCACAATAACAAGCAAATGGGATGGTTACAATTTTTAAAGATGTGAATGATTAGTTTGATTTGACACCATTCCCGCCCACCAGACCCATGCCATCCCTTGTCCCGCCGGCCAGTAGGACTCCATTTCCCGTGATGCAGGGTGGTGACTTCCATTGGAGAGTGTGAGGGGACTGGGAGCCGCCGGGCTGTTGATGAGGGACGAGTGGGGAGCCGGTCTCTCTCCTCCCACCATCGTGCTCCCGCCTCATCTCCCTGGGCAGCGAGAGAGGGTTAACAACAACAACCCCCTCCCTTCCTCACCCCGTCCCTGCATTCTCCCCGCCTCCTTTGCAGTCTTCAGCCGTTAATGGGAAGGTTACTTGGCTGCAGCGAGGGAGTGCGGATTGATGTTGGCAGAAGTTGTTTTGCGGAGGAGCAGAGGCGTGCGGAGTGTTTCCCTGGGTCGGGGAAACTCCGTGGGGAAAAGTCTGCGGCAGCTCCGACCTCGGTCGCTGCCGGCGCCCCGTGTCACGGAAGCTCAACGCCGAGTTGTGAGAAAGACAACTCTTCGCAAGCTGGAATACACATCGTGGCTGCGGCTTTTCAGCAAAACAAAACCACGGATTTCGGTTTTCTTGGCACGCACCCCTCCCCCTCGTGGGAAATCGGGTAAGAAAAGCATCTCATTGATTACCTGCGATAAAAGGATCCGCGGTCGGGAATTTAGCGAAATCAGTTGACCAAAGTTGGGCAACAAGTTTTTCCCCATTCGCAAAATCACGCCGCCACAGTTCACCTGGCGCGGGTTAAATTGGTGAACCGTTGAGATTTTTATTTTTGCAGTTATTATCTACCCTACTCCAGAAACCTGAACTAGTCACGGCCTTCAAAGATACACAGTAACCGTTAGAGATTATTTCAATGGTGAGGTCTTTTGTTGCATTAGATGTATCACTTTCACTGCTACTTTCTTTACAAATCAAAGCGATTTCAAAGTAACTGCAAGCTATTTTCCTTTTGAGCGCAAGGGACACGGGACTGAAGTTACACTATATGAGGCTTGTGTAAACCAGCAACTGCAGTTCATTCCTACACTATATCAGGCTGTCTGGTGAAACTGCATTAAATACACTAGCAATATGAATGATATGCTGCATTGCTTTGATATACAGCTTTAATGGAAGGAAAGACTAACGATGAGTGCAAAACCACGAAACTGTTCTTGGTTTTGTGGCAGCACGAATTACTGAGTAGGGTTTTTTTTTAATAAATAGCCTCATAATATACTACAACATGTTTTTGTTTAGCATTTAAATGGTGACAGTTTGTGATCAAGCATTGTGATATAGGCTCCCATGGAATATTGGCTCATTGCAAAGTTATGTGTGATAAATTAGTCACTGTGTTTCCCTGTTTACATTTGTAGCAGTTTCCCTTTTGTGGCTTTTTTTCATTTGTATTGGAAATAGAGTTAACTTTGTTTCGGTCAAAAAGAGAAGAGAACCAGTTGAGCTCATCGTGTAGCCAGAATATAATAAATAAGTTCAAGAGTGAATGATATAGCTCCTTAAGATGCTCCGCCATTCAGTATCACATTTAATCCCAAGTCCTCCTCCCTGCCTGATTCCCATAATCTTTTTATTCCATGTTGTGCTCCAAAATCCTTTAATTTCAGTCTTGAACATGCTTGAAGATTGAGCATCCACAACTGACAGGGGAATTCCAAAGATTTGCTAATCCTCCGAGTATAGACATTTTCTCCATCACTCAGTCCTAAATGACTGTATTGTTATCCAGTGCCTATGCTCTCTAGTTGTGAATTCTCCAGCCAAGGCAAGCACTGTTTCAGCATTTACCCAGACTCATGCCGACTGGGTAAATGCTGAAACAGTGCTTGCCCAGTCGGCATGAGTCTTGCCTTTCAAAGAGATCAAATTTCAGAGCAAACCCTATCTTAATCAATCCTCCTATTGGACCACCATTAAGCTGCCCCTTCCTCTCCTCCACCCCATAAACCAAGGCCCTGCACTAGCACCTTTAATACAATTATATATCTCCCCTCAGTATTGGAACCAAGACTGTATACTGTACTCCACATGAAATTCCAGCAGTACTTTTGCATTTCAACTTGCTCCTTTTACCTCTAACATATCATTTTCCTCTAATTGTTTGCCTTGCGGTCATGTGCTTTCCATACCATTTTACTTCCTGAAACGCACTCCAGGAAACATCTGAACACCCGTTTTACTTCATACTCGTTTTACCATTTATGAAAAATATTCTTTTGCGTTTTGTTCTACTTTAAAGTAATTGTGACCTTCTTTAAAGTAACTTCAATGTTACCAAGGGTTTTATGCTAAACAATTGTTCGCATTGAAATTCCACAAACTGCAATGGGATGGATGGTCAGATTTGGTAGCAAAGTTAAAATAAGTATTTAGAAATTAAAAAGTCGATTTCTCATTGCCTCCGTAATAATATGGGATACCATGTGTGCACCTGTGAAATCAAATAGGTTTTGCGTTAATGTTTCATCAGACCTGATCTGCAAGACAGTCACTGCAGCAGTTCACCCTTTCCCCAGTCCTTGCACCCACCATCTTCCAACTCTGGTGAGAATGCAACCACAAGGTGAAAACTCAGGTAAAGTAAATCTGGAGTATGCCCTGTAGGTCTGGTCAAAAAATAATTAAATTGGTATGTACAGCATGTGTAAAACACAAAGTCCTTATGGAACTCGGCGCGTCAGACATCTGAGGAGGAATGGACATGATGTTTTGGACCAGGACTCCTCTTCAAACTCGCAACGTGCGATGTGTTGGCATAAAAAGAATACAAGAAATTTCATATTTATTATTCCAAACAAAATCTGTCTTGGCTTGCTATTTTTTCTGTGCTGACATAGTGAATTGCAAATATCTGAATCTTGAGTGAAACACAGTGCTGGAGAAACTTGACAAGTCAGGCAGCATCTGGAGGACATGGATGGGTGATGCTTTGGGTCAGGTCAGTACTGATTGAAGTGGGTGGGGGGGAAAGCAAGCTGGAAAAGTAATGTGGGGCTGGGGCAAAGCCTGGTAAGTGATCGGAGGATACAGGTGACTGGAGGATGGGGTTTATTGACAGATGGGTGGACAAAGGCCGGAGAAGAAAAGGGGGCAAGATTATGTCAGGTAAGGAGAGAAGGGCACTCGGTGCATTGGTAGAGTTGCTGCCTTCCGGTGCTTGCAATGCCAGAGACCCGAGTTCGATCCTGACTATGGGTTTCAAGGTCAGTTTATTGTACGGAGTTTGTACGTTCTTACTATGACCATGGGTTTTCTCTGAGATCTTCAGTTTCTTCCCACACTCCAAAGATGTACAGGTTTGTTGGTTAATTCCCTAGGTATAAGTGAAAATTGTCCCTTGTGTGTGTGTGTGTGTCGGATAGTTAATGTGCCTGGATTGCTGGTCGACGCAGACTCGGTCAGTCGAAGGGCCTCTTCCGCACTGTATCTCGAAACTAAACTATAAAAGAAGAGTGATGGATGTAGGTGGGATGGAGAAATGGGTGTATACAAGAGTGGGTGACATAGGGAAGGGGGAAATAGAGGGAAAGAGGGGAGTTTAACTAAAATTGGAAAATTCCGTGTTCATACCATTTGGTTGTAACCTACCCATGCAGAGTACAAGGTGTTGTTCCTCTAGTTTGTGTGTGGCAATGGCAGAGCCCCAGGAGAGAAGGTGATATGGGAATGGGTAGATGAGTTAAAATGGTTTGCAACAGAGATCTAGTAGACCAAGTATTTGGTGAAATGGTCATCATGTCTACTCTTGGTCTCGCTGATGTAAAGGAGGCCACATTGGGAGCACAGAATACAGTAGACGAGGTTAGAGAAAGTGATTGTGAGCTACTGTTTCACCCTGAAGGGCTGATAGTTTGTCAAGTGAGAAGGTGTAGGGACAGGTGTTACATCTCCTGCAGATGCAGGGGAGAGTATTGGGGAGGGGGGGTGCAGGGTGATGGTTTAGGTGGGAAGAGATTTGTGGAGGGTGGTCTCTGCAGAAAGGGGTGGGGATGGTAAGATGTGACTGGTGGTGGGATAATGTTGCAGATGTGTTGATGTCAGAAAATGATATAGTGGCTGGTTGGGTGAAAAAGACCAGGAGTATTTTACCCTTGTTCCATATTTGTGGAAGAAGCGCAAGAACAGAGCTGCGGGTAAACAGAAGAAACCTGGGTAAGTGATTAATCCACAACAGCAGGGAAGAACATTTACTGAAGAAAGACGACATCTCGGGTATGCTGGAGTGGGTGTCCTCATTTTGGGACCAGATGCAGCAGAGACACAGATATCGAGAATAGGGGTTGTGTCTTGCAAGAGGCAAGGTGGGAGGAGGTGTAGTCAATATAACTGGAGTCAGTGTGTTTGTACTAGACATCAGTCGATAGTCTGTCGCTGAGATGGAGATCAAGAAAGGGGAGAGGTGCTTTGGGTATTGTCCACATGAATTTGAGGGCCGCGTGGTAGTTTGTGGTAAAGTTGTCAAAATCAAAGGGTTCTGCACGGGGCAGGTCTGATGCACTTCGATGTAGCGGAGAAGGACTTGAGGTTAGGACTAGTATATGTTTGAAACGAGGATTGTTTGACGTAACCAACACGTATGCAGGCATAGCTGGGGCCATGTGAATTCCCATGGCTACACCTCAGACTTGAAGAAAGTGAGAAGAGTCAAAAGGGAAGAGGTTGATTTTACATGCACCATGTTAGTCACAACTCTCACTGTCAATGTTCTCCAAATCACTCCAGGGCACAACTAATACCAGCTTAGAAATGGGAGCTTCACCAAGGGTAATTGATGTAAATTTGTATGCAGATGTGCTCGCATGTGAACCTTCAGTGCTACCGTATTGATATCTCATTAATGTAATGAGTGTACCATGCTCGCACTTGGGAATCAAAATCAGTAAGCACTTTGTCAGATTCATCATTTTTGATTTGTATGAAAATTAAAAAAAAAAGCTGCAGTATTGTTATGTTTTTAAATGCTGAACATACCAATATTGGGTAGCATCTGTGTGTGTGTGTGTGGGGGGGGGGGGGGGGGCAGGTTTTTGCAGTCGTCTGGTTGGGAAGTTATTACTCTAGGAAAGATTAACATTTGTTAAACTTTTTTTTGTGAATGCCTACTGTGTATTGTGTTGCCATTTATAGAACCTGGATGTCTTTTGCGGGATGTCTGAATTGGACTACAGTCTAAGACAGCCTAATGTAATCTGATGTTGCTCTCCATGGAGGCATGAGGGAGGGGGATAGGAAAAGCTTATTTAGGTATGTGAAGAGGAAAAAATTAGTGAAGACAAATGTGGGTCCCTTGAAGACGGAAACGGGTGAATTTATTATGGGGAACAAGGAAGTGGAAAACAAGTTGAACAGGTACTTTGGTTCTGTCTTCACTAAGGAAGACACAAACAATTTCCCAGATGTACTACGGGACAGAGGACCTAGGGTGATGGAGGAACTGAAGGAAATTCCCATTAGTCAGGAAATGGTGTTGGGTAGACTGAAGGCTGATAAATCCCTAGGGCCTGATGGTCTGCATTCCCAGGGTACTCAAGGAGGTGGCTCTAGGAATCGTGGAGCATCCTCCCCCCCCCCCCGATCCATCCCGTACTGATTCCCCTCCATTCAACACCACCGACACCCCCGTGCTCTCCCTCACAATCTTACATTCTCCAACCAACACATACTAATTCGCCTGCCTCAATCCATCCATTCCGCACCGATTGCCTTCTCAACCTCCTCTTCTCCCCCCCCCCCCCCCCCCCCCCCCCCCCCCCCCCCCTTCACATCCTCCCCGCCTTCTATCCACTACGCGTTGATTCACACACACACCCATCCATGACCCTATTGTGCTGGAAATGTCTTCAGAGCGAACATTGACCATGTTTGATAACGGAATAGAATCAAATGTGTTTTAATTCCTAGTGTTATTATTTGTTTTAGTCCATAGAAATTGGTCAGGAAGTATTTCAGTTGAAATTTTAACGTTAATTCTGAAGTGGGGATGATGGAAACGGCATTTATCAATAATTTTTTTTAAAGCTAGTGCATACAAACTGGGTATCTTTATTGCTATTCACAACTAATCTGTTTACATCTAATCTGAATGTCCGGTAATGTGGCATTTTGACACCTTTAAACATATTACCAAAAGAACATTTGCTGCAGTTATGTCCCTTGGCCATCCATTGTCAGTTAGTGTAATGTTTAACCTGTCAGATGGGTATAGTCGGTTTTAACAGCTATTATCATAAAATGCCTTTAGAAATTTCTTTGCAACCTGTATATTTTGTTGTGGATAAATTATGTGGGAAGCGAGAGTGTTTCTGTGCCAATAGCAATAACGACCCATGCTATGGCCATGTCATGATAATTTTCGATCCTTCACAAAAAACATGCTTGCATCAATCTGTAGTGTGCATGGTTAAGCATATATGTTACCATGGTCCAGGATTTATTGACACAGGTTGATCATACGCTGAATAATCCAACCACATTTTTGTTTGGAAATGGAAAGAACTAATGGATTAATTGCAATGTGGAAAAAGAGTTGAGATATGGTATTATAATTATGCTGCATGTCATTGAGGTATATCATGTCTTGATTGGTGAATATGTTTAGTGTGTGACTTTATTTGTAGCAGAAATAATATAATTTCGACTGGTAACTATGCACTTCGTCCGAGCACATTATAGCACGTGTCATGCAAACCGTCTTAAATGACCACCTAACCTGTTTGGCAACCTAAAAAGCTGCCTAGGTTGCCTGGCTGGCAACGGGGGGAAAAAATTAGAGCTCATGGTATTGGGGGTAGGGTATTGACATGGATAGAAAATTGGTTTGGCAGAGAGGAAACAAAGAGTAGGGGTTCCTTTCAGAATGGCAGGCAGTGACTAGTGAGGTGCCACAAGTCTCGGTGCTGGGACCGCTGCTATTTACAAAATACATTAATGATTTAGATCTTCTTGCGTATGGCGTGCACAGTCTAAAGTTGTGGGACAACTTGTTCTATTTGATCTTATTTGATTGTGCACGCCAGGTTGATTACATTCGTTAAAACAGGGTGGACCACGTGAAGGTTGCAATCTCTCAACCCAATGATTTAGATGAAGGAATTAAAAGTAACATTAGCAAATTTGCAGATGACACAAAGCTTGGTGGCAGTATGAACTGTGAAGAGGATGCTATGAGGATGCAGGTTGATTTGGACAGGTTGGGTGAATGGGCAAATGCATAGCAGATGCAGTATAATGTGGATATCTGTGAGGTTATCCACTTTGGTGGCAAGAATGGGAAGGCAGATTATTATCTGGTGTCAGATTAGGTAAAGGGGAAGTACAATGAGACCTGGGTATCCTTGTACATCAGTCACTGGAAGTAAGCATGCAGGTAAAAAAGGCAGTGAAGAAAGCTAATGGTATGTTGGCCTTCATAATGAGGGGTTGAGTATAGGAGCAAAGAGGTCCTTCTGCAGTTGTACAGGGCCTTGGTGAGACCACTCCTGGTCTACAAATTTGAGGAATGACATTCTTGCTATCGAGGGAGTGCAGTGTATGTTCACAAAGTTAATTCCCAGGATGGCGGGACTGTCATATAATGAAAGAATGGAGAGATTGGGCTTATATTCACTGGAATTTAGAATAATGAGAGTGGATCTTATAGAAACATATAAAATTACTAGACTAAGTGGGACCCGTTTGGTTCCAGCATCACATGGGCGGTCTTGTCGCCCAACGCAATATTCCACCTCTCCACCAATTCCAATATTGCTGGCCAGTGTGTGTGGGGAGGGGGGCTTTCTGTAGGGCTAGTATGGGTGTTGGCCGAAGGGACTTTTTTCCAGAGGGCTAGTATGGACATTGTGGGCCGAATGGATTCTGGGGCTGGCAGCTCAGTCACTGAGGCCTGGCAGTACAGTCACTCAGACCTGGCAGGCTGGCAGCTGAGAAACTGCCAGAAATCTTGCCCAAAACAGGTGACTGTAAGAGAGAAGGAGGAGAGGGTGGATTGAATGAACACAGATACAGACAATGCCAAGGAACTTCAGAGCGTGGTAAGCATACTGTCCTGTTACTAACCATATACTCTATGTAAGATGTTTAATAAGAACACAGGTGTGTCTAAACCTAATGATTCAAATGTTTATAGCCATTTTTATTCTGAAACACTGCTCTGCTGCTACAGCAAAAACGTGCTTTAAATAACTTTCAACAAACACACTCACAATTTACATGGCAGTAAGCTCTCTTGAATTACTCAAACTGTTCAGGGTGGCGTCTTCACTCGGCGCCTTCCGCACTCAGCGCCACCTCTGCACTAAGCGGAAATGACGCAATCAGCACCACTTCTCCACTAAGCTGGAATGATGCACTCAGCACCACCTCTCCACTAAGCGGAAATGACGCAATCAGCACCACTTCTCCATTAAGCGGAAATCACGGAATGAGCAGCAATTTTGCATTACAGTCCTGATCTAATAAAATATTTATTCATGTTTTTTCCTTCCAAAAACTGCAGCACACTTTTTAATAAGGCACAGTTAAAAGGTGCATTTTCAAAACAAACCTGTTGCATTAAGCAAGGCAACTTTAATTAAGCAAGGCAACTTTAATTAAGCAAGGCAACTTTAATTAAGCAAGGCAACTTTAAATAAGCAAGGCAACTTTAAATAAGCAAGGCAACTTTAAATAAGCAAGGCAACTTTAAATAAGCAAGGCAACTTTAAATAAGCAAGGCAACTTTAAATAAGCAAGGCAACTTTAAATAAGCAAGGCAACTTTAAATAAGCAAGGCAACTTTAAATAAGCAAGGCAACTTTAAATAAGCAAGGCAACTTTAAATAAGCACGGCAACTTTAAATAAGCACGGCAACTTTAGCATTCTGAAACCAACTTTTCAATTAGGCAAGGCAACTTTAGCATTCTCAAACCAAAACACACTTTTAGCAAGCATTTTCAATCCACATTAAGGGCACTCACAGTTTAGCAGACATGTGTTCAGAGCTATTCACAGCTCAGACTGAGAGACATGACCCTCTCACTCCCCCATCTTGCAGAGACTGACTGAGGCACTCAACACTTCCGGGTTTTATAGTCCCTCCGGAAGGGGCGTGGCCTTCAGGAGCGAGAATCTCAACATTTTCTAGCACTAATATCTCTTTTATTTTTCATCGATGGGAAAAATCCTCTTGTCCTGCACAGCGGAGGGTGACTATGAGTAAGATGGCCAAAAATTACAGCTGTAAGTGGCAGCGTTTTTTCTAAAATCAATATACAAAACAACAGGAAGTGATCACGATCAGACTTTTAGTAATATAGATATATTAAGGGATAGGGAGGCTAGATGCAGGAAACATGTTCCCAATGTTGGGGGAGTCCAGAACCAACGGCCACAGTTTAAGAATAAGGGGTAGGCCATTTAGAACTGAGATGAGGAAAACCTTTTTCACCCAGAGAGTTGTGAATTTGTGGAATTCTCTGCCACAGAAGGCAGTGGAGGCCAATTCACTGGATGTGTTCGAAAGAGAGTTAGATCGAGCATGAAAGTGTTGGATGAATGATGCTTCACAGGACCTACCTGAGCAGTTTCCAGCCATTGGAACCAACTCCTTGGAAAATACTGCAAGGAAAAGCTATTTGAATTTAAAAACTCCTCCCTTAGTGTGGTACTCTACCCCCTCCCCGCTATACACTTCCTTCTCGCAACTTTTCCCTGGTTGGTGTTAATACTGATGATGGATCAGAACACCACCATCATCCATCCACTTGATTCGGGAATATATCCTCTTCACTGCCTCCCATAACTCCCTCACCACTAACCCCCCCCCTCCTGCGTATGGCCACCGTAGCTTTCCAGTAACCTGCTCAACTTCATGACTTCCATTCACACTGCCATTTTGGAGTAGGTTGACGCAAGGTCTTTCCATCTGCAAAGTATGCAAGCTCTTTATGTTACGTGTAATGGGTGTCTTTGAGGTAGAAGAACTCCATCCTGTGACAGTCTAATGTTGCTACAGTGCAGATGCTTCTTACATGGTTCAGTGGTTCTTTATGGTCGCGTATGCACTGCACAGTGAAATTCTTGTCACATATCTCATGTGTGCTTGTCACCATGTCTTTGTGCCAATGTTTGATGGTTAATTAAGTTTGCCAAGCATGAGACGATCAGATCAATAAAATCCTGTTCTTTAATCATTTTGCACAGCTTCCTATCTTTTGAGTGTAAAAATCACTTGGGGTCTCACTCATTGACAGTGGCCAGCATGTTTGGTTTTGTGTGGATTGTGTGCGTTGTACTTGTGCATCAAATAAGAGCAGAATTGTAATCCTCTATTGGTCATTCAAGTTCCGACGTATTGTAGGAGACTTGATAGTCACTTAATTATATTTCAGAATGAAATCATATTCTTTGTGAGAGTATTTTAAGTATGCTTGCTTGCCTTGTCAGGTTATGTTGCATCCAAATCCATCAAACAGTTCTTCTGACCATATTAATATATCCAAGCGTATCAGTGATTAAAATGTCAAAGTACTTTGTATGTTTGCAAGTTTTGAAGAATAGAATCAGTGGCATTCAAAATGCCAGTGTTTTTCGCTATCATTTGTGTATAAAACAAAATGGCTGCAGCAAGGCTGATTGGAAGCAACCTTGCAGTAGACCACGGGTCCAAACCAAAGGCTCTTCTTAAAGTTAATATGTGCAAACAGGTGTCAGTGACATGATCCATCTAATGCTGACGCCTATTGAAGCGATATCATGGAATCTTGACAACCATACTGGTGAAATTATGAATGCATTTCCTTTCCTTTTTGAAGGAATTGTGTGTATGAAATTCACACATCTGAAACCTCCTATTGTTGGCGAAGCTGCTACAGTGACCTCCATAATGTTTGGGACAAAGACCCGTCATTTATTTATTTGCCTCTGTGCTCAACAATTTGAGATTTGTAATAGAAAAAATCACATGTGGTTAAAATGCACATTGTCAAATTTTATTAAATGGTATTTTTATACATTTTAGTTTCACCATGTAGAAATTACAGCTGTGTTTATACATAGACCCCCATTTCAGGGCACCATAATGTTTGGGACACATGACTTCACAGGTGTTTGTAATTGCTCAGGTGTGTTTAATTGCCTCCTTAATGCAGGTATAAGAGAGCTCTCAGCACTTTGTCTTTTCTCCAGTCTTTCCATCACATTTGGAAACTTTTTTTTGCTGTTTATCAACATGAGGACCAAAGTTGTGCCAATGAAAGTTAAATAAGCCATTATGAGACTGAGAAACAACAGTAAAACTGTTAGAGACATCAGCCAAACCTTAGGCTTACCAAAATCAACTGTTTGGAACATCATTAAGAGGAAAGAACGCACTGGTGAGCTTACTCGTTGCAAAGGGAATTGCAGGCCAAGGAAGACCTCCACAGCTGATGACAGAAGAATTCTCTCAATAATAAAGAAACGTCCCCAAACATCTGTCCGACAGATCAGAAACACTCTTCAGGTGTGGATGTGTCAATGACTTCATATACCGAAATACAGAGGCTACATTGCAAATGCAAACCACTGCTTAGTCGCAAAAATAGGATGGCCGGGTTTCAATTTGCCAAGAAGTACTAAAGAGAGCAACCACAGTTCTGGAAAAAGGTCTTGTGGACAGATGGCAAGAGAAAAGTATGGAGGAGAGAAGGAACTGCCCAAGATCCAAAGCATTATAGCCTAGGCATGTATGGCTGCTGAAGGTGCTGGCTCACTTCTCTTCATTGATGATACAACTGCTGATGGTAGTAGCATAATGAATTCTGAAGTGTATAGACACATCCTATCTGCCCAAGTTCAAACAAATGCCTCAAAACCTTTTGGCCGGCGGTCCATTCAACAGCAAGACAATGATCCCAAACATACTGCTAAAGCAACAAAGGATTTTTTCAAAGCTAAAAAATGGTAAATTCTTGAGTGGCCAAGTCAATCATCCGATCTGAACCCAATTGAGCATGGCTTTTATCTGCAGAAGAGGAAACTGAAGGGGACTAGCCCCCAAAACAAGCATAAGCTAAAGATGGCTGCAAAACAGGCCTGGAAGAGCATCACCAGAGATGACATCCAGCAACTGGTGATGTCCATGAATCACAGACTTCAAGCAGTCATTGCAGGCAAAGGATATGCAACAAAACACTAAACATGACTACTTTCATTTACATGACATTACTGTGTCCCAAACATTATAGTGTCAAACACGGCTGTGATTTCTACATGGTGAAACCAAAATGTATAAAAATGGCCTTTATTTAAAATCTGACAATATGCACTTTAACCACATGTGATTTTTTTTGTTTTTTTATTTTTTTTTAAAAAAATTTTTAATAATATACAAATCTCAAATTGCGGAGTACAGAGGCAAATGATGGGTCTTTGTCCCAAACATCATGGTGGGCACTGTCGATAGTATAAGCACTACAATTTATCTCGGCAGAATACAAATAAGATCTAGTAGTTACTCATTGTCAAACAGGTTTATACTCTTAAGCTGCTAATTAGAAAATACCGAATGTTGCCAAGTGATGAGATATTTGACTCCTTCACTTTATTGAGGTGTGCAGCTGAGATTGCACCTGCAGTGCTCTGACAGAGATGAAAAATAAATTGCATTGCCAGTGTGTCGCTGAGTTCTCCATTAGCAATAAACTCCATTAAAAAACCACTAAACCATTTAAACTGCACCAGGGAAGTTCCAATTGTCTTACTGGATGGCATGTTGGAACTTTTGTTAATTGGTTGCCTTTAGTCAGTGCCAAACAAAGTGAGAAAGGGTTGTAAACCACATGCTGGAAGCTGTCTTAAAAGCAGCCATAATGCATATATTTTCATTCAATATGACTGAAGTTCTGCTCTGGCGAATCCATTAGGAGCGAATGCAACTTAGAGTCTGTTGTCAGTGTTTTTGGTATCAATGACGTGGAAAATTATAATGTCAAATCAGAAGGGGACAGCACAAAATGTTCTGTTTTGAGGCAAATTCTTTTAGCTACTTGGACTGAATGTGATCTAATTTGAGACCTGACCAACAACCATAAGATGATTTGATAAATTGTTTGGACAGGGTGCATTGAACTATTGACTAATATGTGAATTTGTTTGCAAATTATATGGCATCAATTATTAAAATGCGATTACATGAATGATTGCATTTTGACATTTAAAAACAAATCTGTTTGATAGTTTGCACTCTCTTTACTGAAGTGTTCTTACTGCAAGTGTCTGTAGTTTGGTGTTTCTGTGGAGCAACATGAATAAGCAGCTAACATTACATTGCTCTTTCACATGGCTGTGCATATGCATTATGGCAGCTTGCCCACTCACTTGCTGTCATCAGACTGCAAGGTTTCTATTGATCCTTGGCTTCAATTCAATGGCAGAAACTCCAATGGCTGGAAAAGCAAGTTGTACTTTAAACCAGCAGTGCCGAAAGATGATCATTTTCTCAATCTCTTTTAAAAAATATTTTACCAGGTAAACTTAACAGTTGTAATTGTAACATTTAAGTAATATTTTTGCAGTGGCCTTCATTTCTCTAAGGTCTATGTACTAACAGCATTATATTTTAATTTTCAACACTCACGATCTAAACTAATTACAGCCCCTTTAAGCTTTTTTCTTCCCAAATATGATTGTCAAGTTTTATCTGGGCCATTATTGCTTTGACCATCACTCTCAGCTGTCCTATTTCAATTGAAGGTCAACATCAAATAGCACCACTGACACATCTAATGAGCTTGGAAAATCCACATCAGAATGGAGCAGTAGTAGAAATGTGTATCTGCTTTTTATTCGGCTACTAATCTTTTCATCAAAACTATTTTGACTCCCAAGATAATACAATTGTGCTTGTTTGATTTAAGAAATGTCAGTTTATTTCCCAAGAGCTGACGTAAATTTCGCACTTTTAATATATTGCAAGTTGAATCATACAATTAGGGGAGAGTGGATGGCTGATCCTGCAATTAGATAGCTGAATCGCACACAAACACTTGCCCAGATATATATTTTGCATTTATATTAATCATTTTGATATTTTATACTTGTGGTTGCAATTCACAACAAACTGGTGCTGGAGGCTGCCCTACTTATAATGGTGATTAACGTCACTTCTGCATCAGACCTGGTTGTCATGGTATACCAGTCATTGAAAGTAGGCATGCAGGTGCATCAGGCAGTGAAGAAAGCGAATGGTATGTTAGCATTCATAGCGAAAGGATTTGAGTATAGGAGCAGGGAGGTTCTACTGCGATTGTACAGGGTCTTGGTGAGACCACACCTGGAGTATTGTGTACAGTTTTGGTCTCCTAATCTGAAGAAATAAATTCTTGCCATAGAGGGAGTACAGAGAAGGTTCACCAGACTGATTCCTGGGATATCAGGAATTTCATATGAAGAAAGACTGGATAGACTCGGCTTGTACTCGCTAGAATTTAGAAGATTGAGGGGGGGGGTCTTAGAGAAACGTACAACATTCTTAAGGGGTTGGACAGGCTAGATGCAGGAAGATTGTTCCCGATGTTGGGGAAGTCCAGAACAAGGGGTCACAGTTTAAGGATAAGGGGGAAATCTTTTAGGACCGAGATGAGAAAAACATTTTTCACATAGAGTGGTGAATCTCTGGAATTCTCTGCCACAGAGGTAGTTGAGGCCAGTTCATTGGCTATATTTAAGAGTGAGTTAGATTTGGCCCTTGTGGCTAAAGGGATCAGGGGGTATGGAGAGAAGGCAGGTACAGGATACTGAGTTGGATGATCAGCCATGATCATATTGAATGGTGGTGCAGGCTCGAAGGGCCTACACCTGCACTTATTTTCTATGTTTCTATCAGAGATTTTTCAGTGTGATGCTTGATTTGAATTTTGTGGATTGTATATTCTACAACACACTGCAGATTGATAGATTTTAAGTTTCTTGAAGAATCATCAATGGATATCTTGTCTGTTTCTGCTGTACACATGACAGACAAAATGGACAGGGAAATTGGCTTGTCAATTATGAAAAAAGTGCAGGCACAGGAGACTGCAGATGCTGGTATCCTGAACGAAAACCAAACTGCCGGAGGAACTCAGAATGTCAGGCAGCATCTCGAAGGAAATTGACAAATTATGTTTCGGTCTGAAGAAGTGTCCCGACCCAAAGCCATGGGTACATGTCCATTTCCCTCCATGTATACCACCTGACCCACTGAGCTCCTCTAGCAGTTTGTTTTTTGTACTTAGAAACTTAGTTTTGAGACTTTTTAACATAAATGGGCAGTTATGGTTTTAAGCAGAAATATTTTGTGGAATTGCATATTTAGACAGATTTAGACAGTTATTTTTTCACAGCAAATAAGTTAAATGATGAGATTGTGTGGAGTGACAATGCTTGTTTTACGTGAGGACCCAGCACTACAAAACTCTGCCAAAGGCTAAATTGTTGGTTGCAAGAGAAAAATGCTTGCATGTTCAATGGTCTCCTCTGCCCCAGTAAGTGAAGAATAAGGTGAAGTTGGGTAGAAGGGGTGTCAATTAGTGAGGGTATATTGCAGGGTTGGGGCAAAGGATGGATGATGGTTGTGATTGGCTGTTCTGGGAGAGATGAGGCATGATATGGTAATTGGGTGCAATGTGTTATTGCTGCAGCATGTGTTAATTTTAATCAAGAGGGCAACTTCTTGCAGCTGGATGTCTGGTCTGGTGTCCATAGGTTGGGGCCGACTCAAGTCGAGTTAGTTTATTGTCATATGCACAAGGGCGGTGAGGTATAGATACAAAAAATCTTGCTTGCAACAGCATTACATGTACATAGACTTGGATAACACACAAAAATACATATTATGTACATTGCACATAATATGCACAGATTTTACAAGACAGTAAAAAGAAAACTCTTGTGTGCAAACAAAAAATAAGCATTATTCTATCCATATCTCACTATCCTTGTGCATATAACAGTAATCCTGACTTGAAAGTAAATGTTCCTGAACCTGATGGTGTGTGATGTCAAGCTTCTATATCTCCTGTTTGACTAGCCGAGTGCCTTTCCTGGAAAGTGCGAATCTTTGATGATGGATGCCACCTTCTAGCGGCAATGTCTCGTGTAGATGCTTTCAATAGTGGGGACATCTTGCCCATGATAGACCAGGTCAAGTCCACCACTCTGCTGCTTCTTGTATTCCTGTACACAATTGTTGTTGCAGGCCATGATGTGACCAGTCAAGATACTATCAACGGTATATCAATCAAAGTTCATTAGATTATTCAGTGAAATGCCAAATCTCTTTATACTTCTATGAAAGTAGTGACGCCAGTATGTTGTCTTTGTAATTACATTTACGTGCTGGTTCAAGACTGGACATCCAAGATGTGGCTGCTCAAGCGTTTGAATCTATTGGCTCTCCCTATCACTAATTTACGAATGAAAACTAATGCATGGTCTCCAAATTTTCTCCTTTCTGAAATCAACAATGAATTCCTTGGCTTTACTGACATTGAAACATAGAAACATAGAAATTAGGTGCAGGAGTAGGCCATTCGGCCCTTCGAGCCTGCACCACCATTCAATACGATCATGGCTGATCATCCAACTCAGTATCCCGTACCTGCCTTCTCTCCATACCCCCTGATCCCCTTTAGCCACAAGGGCCACATCTAACTTCCTCTTAAATATAGCCAATGAACTGGCCTCAACTACCCTCTGTGGCAGAGAGTTCCAGAGATTCACCACTCTCTGCGTGAAAAAAGTTCTTCTCATCTCGGTTTTAAAAAGATTTCCCCCTTATCCTTAAGCTGTGACCCCTTGTCCTGGACTTCCCTAACATCGGGAACAATCTTCCTGCATCTAGCCTGTCCAACCCCTTAAGAAATTTTGTAAGTTTCTATAAGATCCCCTCTCAATCTCCTAAATTCTAGAGAGTATAAACCAAGTCTATCCAGTCTTTCTTCATAAGACAGTCCTGACATCCCAGGAATCAGTCTGGTGAACTGTCTCTGCACTCCCTCTATGGCAATAATGTCCTTCCTCAGATTTGGAGACCAAAACTGTACGCAATACTCCAGGTGTGGTCACACCAAGACCCTGTACAACTGCAGTAGAACCTCCCTGCTCCTATACTCAAATCCTTTTGCAATGAAAGCTAACATACCATTCGCTTTCTTTACTACCTGCTGCACCTGCATGCCTACCTTCAATGACTGGTGTATCATGACACCTAGGTCTCGCTGCATCTCCCCCTTTCCGAATCGGCTACCATTTAGATAATAGTCTGCTTTCCCATTTTTGCCACCAAAATGGATAACCTCACATTTATCCACATTATACTGCATCTGCCAAACATTTGCCCACTCACCCAGCCTATCCAAGTCACCTTGCAGTCTCCTAGCATCCTCCTCGCAGCTAACACTGCCCCCCAGCTTAGTGTCATCCGCAAACTTGGAGATATTGCCTTCAATTCCCTCATCCAGATCATTAATATATACAGGTGCACAACCTTTTATCCGGTGTTCCGGAAACCGAAAAACTCCGAAAACCGACCATTTTTTCCAGATGTCGTCTGCGCACCAAAGCTCGCGTTTGGCGCCAAACTTGACCCAAAACGACCCACGGTCAACCCAGGTCTGTACTACTGTATCGGCTGCCTCCTCCCCGGAGACCGGGAGACACTTAAACATCTGTAAATCATTACTTAAATGTTAGTCAGTTAGTTTGGAGGGCTTTTATGTGAAGGGGGGGTGTGAAGGGGTAAACTTTTATTCTTAGTCCCGTACCTGGTCGGAGAGGCGGGGAGCGGTCAATGCCTTACCGGGTCGCCGTGCAGTAAGCTCCGCAGCGCTGTGGCTGGTGGGGCTGCGGGCGGCGCCGGTTGTAGCTCCGACCCCGGTAACTCTACCCCTGGCTGCGAGGCGCTACAAATCCAGCGCGGCCCGCGGCCGGACGCCCCAGCTCTGCGAATGTCGGGAGTCGGCGGCGTCACAGCGCTGGGATACCAGCGGGAAGCGGGCAATGCCTTACCGGGTCGCTGTGCGGTAAGCTCCGGGGCGCGGAGGCCGCCTTCTCCCAACATTCGCGGAGCTGGGGTGGGGGGCGTCCGACCGTGGGCGGCGCTGGATTTGGAGCGCCTCGCAGCCAGGGGTCGAGTTGCCGGGGTCGGAGCTCCAACCGGCGCTGCCCGTGGCCGGACGGAGCCCCCAGCTCCGCGATGTTGGGAGTCGCCGACCAGGTAGGGGAATAAGAATTAAAGTTTCCCCCTTCACCCCTACTCCACCACCACCACATAAAATCCCTCCAAACTAACTGACTAACATTTATGCAATGATTTACAATGATTCTCCCGGTCTCCGGGGAGGAGGCAGCTGCTCCAGACTTTTCAAGCCGCCCGCGCTACCTTCCTAATCTACGCTAAAAATCTTCCATTCGGAAATCCGAAAATGTCCGAAATCCGACAAGTGTCTGGTCCCAAGGCTTTCGGATAAAAGGTTGTGCACCTGTATTGTAAATAGTTGGGGTCCCAGCACTGAGCCTTGCGGTACCCCACTAGTCACTGCCTGCCATTGTGAAAAGGACCCATTTACTCCTACTCTTTGCTTCCTGTTTGCCAACCAGTTCTCTATCCACATCAATACTGAACCCCCAATGCCGTGTGCTTTAAGTTTGTATACTAATCTCTTATGTGGGACCTTGTCGAAAGCCTGCTGGAAGTCCAGATACACCACATCCACTGGTTCTCCCCTATCCATGCTACTAGTTACATCCTCAAAAAATTCTACAAGATTCGTCAGACATGATTTACCTTTTGTAAATCCATGCTGACTTTGTCCAATGATTTCACCACTTTCCAAATGTGCTGCTATCCCATCTTTAATAACTGACTCTAGCAGTTTCCCCACTACCGATGTTAGACTAACTGGTCTGTAATTCCCTTGATTGAGCCAGTGGTCATTCAACTGGGTGTTCACTGTCCATGATTCAGCCACCACTCGTGGTATCAAAAGAGAGTTTGGTATTGGTTAATTACAATTGCATGTTATAAGATACAGTGTAAAATCCTTGTTTGCATGCTGTCCAGTCATAGCATACTATACGATTTCAGCCAAGCCATTCACAAGCATTACAAAAAGTGAACAATACCAGTGTAGAATAGTGTCACAGTATTACAGTTCCAGAGAAAGAATGCAAGGGCCACATTAAGTTAAGGTGGACGATCAAACTATATCCATGGGAGATATGTCCAGTAGCTTGATCAGTGGAGAAGAAGCTGTTCCTGAATCTGGTGGAGCTATAGTCAATAAATAGTCTGATGTAGGTGTCCTTGTTTATCCAGAAGTTCCAGGAATAAATCTTGGGCCAAGGAGATGCATCTGCCATGGACCTGTTGAGATGATGGGTAAACTGCAATAGATCAAGGCTACCTGAGAGACTGGAGTAAATGTGTGTCATTACCAAGAGCTTGATGCACTTCATGATGGCGGATGTCAGAGCAGGTGGATGGTAATTTATAGATGGCTTTGGGGCTGTGGGTTTTGCTGAAATGTAGTGCGTCTTCCCCCAGCTGCACCACAATACCTTTCACCATTCCCATGTACCTCCCACCTCCACTAAAACCCTCATTTGTTCACACGTTGTCCGTGCAGTTTATTCGTACTATACTCTCTGAAATTGCTTTGTTATCCTTTAAAACATTTCAAGATCTTTCACTGCCCTTTGTTTGTAACCTCGGCCAACATTTTACCTGTTTGTTATGTATATTTCTCCTTTATATTTTACTTCCAATTTATGGCAGAATCTTCAGCTGGAGAATCCCATTTCTTAAACTTACTGCTCTTCTTCCCCTTATCTTGAAACTTCCATCCACTTTAAAAAAAATAATAAAAAAAAAAAAATCCTCAATCATCTTTTCCAGCAAAAAAAAAAAAAAAAAAATGCCTTGGAATGTATCTTATCTGTAATTGTAGTTCTTCAGTTACATGCAACTGTTCTGCAAATATGTATTATAATAATAACTTTATTTATAAAGCGCTTTTAGACAACATCAGTTACCACAAAGTGCTGTACATGGGAAGTCAACAAAAAGTTATTACAAACTACTAAAACCATTAAGACGATAGGACTATAAAAACAGTAAAAATTAAAAGACATTAAAAGCACTAAAACAGGAACAATGTCTCGGCCAGTGTCGAAAGCCAGTGAATAAAAGTGAGTTTTTAAGGAGGATTTAAAGATGGACAGTGAAGGGGCCTGTCTGATCTGCAGCGGCAAGGTGTTCCAGAGTGCCGGGGCAGCAACAGAAAAGGCTCTATCCCCTCTGAGCTTCCGCTTAGACCTTGGTACCTCAAGGAGCAGCAGATCCGCTGACCTGAGGCACCGGGTAGGAGCATATAGGTGGAGCAGCTCAGAGAGGTAAGGCGGGGCGAGGCCATTCAATGATTTAAAAACAAATAAAATAATTTTAAAATGAACTCGAAAGTGCACTGTATTGTTATGAACAATAATATAAACGCAATAAAATATGTGTATATTTAACTTTTGTAGAATTTTGAAATTAAAAAAAGCATTTGCCACTTTCTTGTTACATTTGCCTCTAGATCCCCATTATGCCAAGCTGTCTTCCTGATATTCTCCTTTGCTTTTCTATGTCTAACGGAAAGATACAAAGTATTTAGCAGCCTTTTCATAATTAGTTAAATCATATTGGTGCAAGCAAACATCTGCAGCTGCTGGAAATCTAAACTGTATACAGACTATGATGGGAATTCCCAGTGGGTCAGTCAGCATTCTGAGGACAGAAAAATAGATAAAATTCAGGCCAAAGTGTTTCCATCAGAACTGGGGAAAATGTTGATGATTATTTAAAAATACAAATCTTCCCCTTTTACTGCTTTTGCTCAATGTCTTAAAATATGCGCATCTCTCTTGCCCAATCCTGCAGAAAAGATCACAGAGCCGAACCATTGGGGTGGACCTTCCTGGATGTAGTTGGCAGTTTTGATTGTAACTCCTGGCATTCAGCTTCTGACACTTCAATCCTCTGACTGCCAATAACAGAAGTCCTGAACTTGCTGCGTGACAGATGGTACCACATCTGTGCCATAACTCTGTTGCTGGACTCCCTAGTGCCATAGCCCAGTCTTGCTGAGATTTTCCAGCAGAATGCTGGTGATTTGCTTCTCTGATCCCAAGCCAGAGTTGACCTGACATAACATCAAAGGAGCCCCGAGAAGTATTCAGTATTTGTGAATTAAAAGACAAAAACCATTGTAAAAAATATATACTGCTGTCCAACATTTTCAATTGTTTTCAATGGGTTTTACTGTTTTATAATTTGTTTCTTGTAGCTTTATAATTTCACTTTAGTTTCCAATTATCTTTGACATTTAAAAACTGTTAAAGTTCATGATGTAGTTGAAATCGCATTAAATTGTGCCTAGCTCTTTGCCTTTCAGAGCTTTTCAGGATAGCTCCCCTGAGTCATGGCCATCCACCACTCTCTACACCTGGGCCAGGTGAGATTGGAAGCCAAGAGCAGCAAGCTGAGTTCTCCATGATTGGCCCCATGAACCCTTTCTCTCTGCATATAAACAGCCTAACCTGCTCAGTACCTCTAGTGTGTTCTGTCTTAATTTTGGTGAAACAACAACCTTCCTTCCTACGACCCCTAGATTAAGTCACCATGTGGCACCATTGGGTTAAAATGCCCCTTCTTTCACCCAGTATCTAGGAACTCAAGTAGGCTATGCCAGCAAGCCACCAAGAACAGTGAAAATATATTAATACAATGATGCCAACTTTTATAATGCAATGCATTGGAATGAAGTTTTCAAATAACATGATAGCAAAAACTGCACTGTTTGATGTTCTCATGTTTCAGCTGTTTAAATCCAAAAATGCTATGATTTAGTTTTTACTTTGATATTATCTAGAATCTTAAATGTATGCCCTCTTGTTTTTGATACCTCTACATAGATCGATAGGTTTGGTAAAGAAGGCAAATGGCTATGTGCCTCATAAATTATTATGTGCTGTTCTGGTCGCCACATAATAGGAAGGGTGTAACTGCACGGGAAAGGGTGCAAAAGATTGAACAGAATGGTGCTTGGATTGGAGCAAGTTAGTTATGGGCAGAGTCTAGTTTCCACGCAGTGAAGGAGGTTAAAGAGTGACTTTATAAAGATATAGAGGATTATCAGAGGTATACACGAGGTGAGTAGTCAGAATCTTTATTTCCCACAGGATCGGAGTTTTAAATGGGACATGATGGGATTTTTTTACATTGAATGGTTAATATCTGGAAATCTCTGCCTGAGGAGGTAGTTTAAGAGATGTTTAGATAGACATGGAAATGGGCAACGGGGGGAAATGATATAGTGTAGATGGGCTGAAAGATTACATGGACTGTACAGAGGCCTGTTTCTGTACTGTGGGACTAATACTAGGACTATCCACCCTATCAATGTCTCTCATAGTCTTATATACATTTATCAGGTCAGAACTTGGACTCCTTTACGCCAGGGAAAATAACACCAGTTTTTCCAATCTCGCTTACTAAAGTCTCGCAATCCTTGCCACGTCCTGGTAAATCTCCTCTGCATTCTCTCCTGCACAATCACATGCTTCCAATACTGTACACAATACTGTAAGTGTGGTCTAATCAATGTTTGTAAATTTGCAATTCAATATCCCAACTCTTGTTCAGTGCCACAACTTATGAAAACAAGCATGTCATATGATTTCACCACTTTCTCAACCTTTCCACTTGCAGTGTACGATGGACCCACATATTAATGTGGCTCATCACCACTCCTCGATGTTCTACCATTCACTTGTACTATGTCTGATCCTTATTTAACTTCCCAAAATGCAACATGTTACACATGTCAGGATTAAATTCCATTAGCCAATTGTTTGCTCAAATTTATCTCTGATCTGTATAGTGCTGCAGCCTGACTTGCCATCAATTTTGGTGTCATCTGCCAACTTGCTAACTATAACCCCTCCATGTCCATGTTTTTAATTTAAATCACAAGCAGCAAAGGCTCTAGTACCAATCCCTGTGGTACACCACTAGTCACACGATATCTAATTAGCACTCAGCCACTACCCCCTGCCTCTAATTGCTAAACCAGTGTTTTATTTTCCTTTTGGCATTTTCACAAGGGGTTTCTAGTTAAATGTTGACGATGTTAAAGCATTCATTTTTCCTTCACTTCTGGAATCCAACACTTTACTTCAAAGAAGGGAACATCAGAAAGCTTGACAACATCCCATCACTGCTGCATTTCGCCAATCTGAAATGCAGCAGTGCCAGATATTGGAGGGAAGGATGAGAAGAGAGGAAAATAAATTGAAAAGAATATTGGCGTTGAAGAGTTTTAGTTTTGTTTAGAGATAGTGTGCAAACGGTTGCTTCGGCCAACTGAGTCCGTACCCACCAGCGATCCCCGCTCATTAACACACTAGGGCCAACTTATACTTTAACCAAGCCAATTAATCTACAAACCTGTAAATCTTTGGAGTGTGGGAGGAAAATCGAAGATCTCGGAGAAAGCCCACGCGGTTACGGGAAGAACGTACTGACAGCACCCGCAGTCAGGATTGAACCGGGTCTCTGGCGTTGCAAGCGCTGTAAAGCAGGAACTCTGCCACTGCGCTGCCGTTAGTGCAACTTGTGATCCTTGTTATCGCAACAGAAAGATTTTATTTTAAAAAAAATTCCTCGGCTTCCCTACTACCTCTCTTCCTCGTTTTCTTTCTGGTGCATTTGAATATTCATCCCCTAACGGAGATCCACCTTGCCCCCATCCCAGGTAACTCCTTGCTGCCATAGTGGGTAATCACGGAGGCAAAACTCGGGGGTGTAGTTTATAGGAGGAATACATGCATATGGTCATGATCTGCCAATTCCAACAGATATGTGATTGAACATGAGACTACGGTAGCCTCAGCAAATGTGGATCAGGTTCCCTGCACACTGTTATTTCAAGTCATGCAAACGCAAGTTGAAGAATTTCTGGGTAGTTGTATTTCTCATTTTTATTTTCACAATGATGGTGTCAGATTGTTGACCAGAAATGTGAACTCCATTAATATGTTGCCTTACCTGCTGAATATTTTGGGCAATCTTTAATTTTTTTTTTTAGATTTTCATGCAGTATGTTGCTTTTCTGTTCTTGTCTATTATTTCAACACCGTAGTTTGGGAGGGCTTCACTGTTGGGCTTGATGTCCTTCTGGTGAGACTTTATGTGGAGGCATTTCCTGTGATCAATGATGGGTATAAAAGATCTTGTGGCTAACATGGCAACCAAGCCAGTAGTTGTCACGCAGCTTCCGCCAATTTATTTGTTTACTCTTTGGGTTTTGCTGTGCATAAACTGCCTGATGCATTTTGAACAGTGAATATATTTTAAGGAATTATTTGGCTGTGGAGTTCTTTGGTGCATCATCGGGTCAAAATGAACACTAATTGCTCATCTTTTCTGTTATTCATGTTGGAAATTATTTGTAACCATACAAAATGTGACGACCAATTTTTTTCAGGTGATCTTTATATTGCTACTCAAACTGCTCCTGGTCCCCTTGTGCTTTCTGCCCCTCTCTCCCCAGCTGCTTCTACATTGTGATTGTCATAGTCATACAGCATGAAAACAGGCCCTTTGGCCCACCTTGCCCATGCCGACCAGGATGTCCCATCTACACCAGACTCACCTGCCAGCGTTTGGCCCACATCCCTCTAAACCTTTCCAATTCACCTACCTGTCCAAATGTCCTAACATCAGCATAAATGCAAAGCTTTTCATCCTTATAAGAATGCTGATCCTATAAATGCCATATGTAATGTGCCTGTTTACGTTGATGCTTATGTCATTTTAAACTGGAGGTGATTAACGCTCGGATACTATCTTGTTAATGTTCCTGCTCATTTAACAGAATAAACAGGACAAAGTATTGTTATTTTTGACATTACATTTGTATTATTACATTTACCATCTGTATGCACAGCAATTAGTAAGAAAAGATAAAATTAAAGATGGTGTTGACAATTTTAGCAATGTCTTGGCCATGCCATTGATATTTGGAGTTGTGTTCTTTCGGTAATTGGGATTCGTTTGTTTGATATTTTAGCCAATTTTCACAAAATAAAAATCTGTAGCCTGCACTTGTGGATTGAAGGCATTTTCCTGTATGCAAACTGTTTTAATGGCATGTTACTTGCTTCAAAAGTTAACTGATTATTGCAGGTGGTTTGTGATCAGCTTTTTATGGGATTTAAAAAAAATCTATGCAATTCAAAAGCTGTGCATCCCCACTGATTGCAATTCAATTAAGAAATTAAAATAAATTGTGATCTATCTTCTCCCATGTAAGGTGTGTGTGTTAAAGCAATACATACATGCAAAACGTTATTCTTGAGCATTTATTTTGGTGTCGGATTCCATCAGCAGCTAGGATCTGTAAATTAAAAAAATAATTGGCATTTGGTTTTCAATAGCAGTTTGATACAAAGCCAACAATTAAGATGAGGTACTTCCTATGCCAGGCATTAACTGCTGCTTAGCTTGACTGTGAACAGTTTTATCTCTGTTTTATATCCACTAGAGGATCTTCATTTGCAATGGAATAAAAAGGAGGGGAATTCTCTTGTTGTTTGGTGAAATTGATTTTCCTTTTTTGTAATGAACTGCTTTCTTCAGAAAATTTAGCAAAGTCAAATAACAAAATAGTGTTTTGGAACGGCTGTCCAGGTAGTTTTTGTTCATCAGATATCGAGCATCAGAATAAATAAGTGTCAAGGCTCCTTTTTTCTGCTTTGTTGTTTTTCTGCTCTTGTATATACGTGTCAGAAGTAACTTGCATTTCCACTAGACCTTTAATGTATAAATTACCCCAAAGCACTTTCAATATTCAGGGACAAATTAAAGTGGATTCTGAACAATTGTAGAGTGGATGTTCAGAAGTTTGATTTGAGGAATGGGGGTGGAGTGGGGGGTGGGGGAGCAGGGCTCGAAATTAACGGTTGCCCGGGTGCCACTGACCACTCAAAGTGCCACCGGGCAACCTAAACTGCGAGTCATTTTGCCCGGCTTGGCAACTTGGTTTATACCAAAGATAGACTCAAAAAACTGGAGTAACTCCGCAGGTACGGCAGCATCTCTGGAGAAACGTTACGTGACGTTTTGTGTCGGCAACAGTTGTGGAAAGATGCTAAGTGTGGCGTGACGGAGGGTCAGAGCGAATGTCGGGCCCCGCACAGCTGCAGCGACGGTGGCTCCATCTCCTCCTCCTCCTCCCACACCCCGCCCGGCCTCATAACGGCCGCTGCTGCCACTCCGCCAACAGCGCTTTCAAAACAGACCCTTCGGGGAGAGAGGTGTCGGTCAATGGCGGAAGTGGGGGGGGAGGCTGAGGATAGAGCGCGGTGATTGGAGGAGGGAGACGTGCCAAAACACTCTCGGTAGACTTGTACCGCAGCCAGGACCAAAGATCTTATAGCGGAGCTCCGCTATAAGATCTTTGGCCAGGACCGATCCCGGCTCTCCGGCGCTGCAATCGCTGCCAAACTGCCACTGGACCATGCCCGCGCCAACCCGAGATCCCCCCCGAGATGGCCAGAGACGTCGGGAGTCAGACGGGCGCGGTGCTCCCAGGCCCACAGCCAGCACAGAGAAGCAGCGCTGCTCAACTCTGCCTGTCCCTGTCTGGATTGAGACAGGGCTGTAGGCAAGACCAGAGATTATAGAGGAGCTCCTCTAGTATCTTTGGGCGAGACAGGCACAGTTGAGCTGCATTTAGCGCTGGATTGAGCCTTCGAAGCATCTTGCGCCAGATATTCTCTGCACAGTTCACCTCCATATTTTGATTGTGATTTTCGTGCCTTTCGGTGTTGTCCGAGGTGCGCTGACTCTCTCTCTCTCTCAGCGAGTGCATCTATTGTAACAGAGTTGTTCAAAGTATGACTCCTAAAGGACCTGTCCCACTTACGTGTCATTGGCACACAAATTACATCGTATGGCTGCACAGGGCCGGTCCCACTTAGAAGAGCGGAGGGGTATGTAGTTGTGCGCGGCATTGCGCGGGGCACCAAAATTTTTGTAGTGAACAAAATCTTTGTGCACCAACGGCCTTTCGCGTAACTGACGGCCAAAGTAGGACAGGCCCAACACCCTGGCGCGACGCAACGTCTCGCCTTCATCAGCAGCAGAAGCAGGCAAACGATCGCCAAACTCTGCCTGGGGCTCACGGCCGTTGTGGTCCGGATCCGCCCCCACTTCTACCCCCAGAGCGGAGCCAAGAAAATTGAAGATACTAATTGCAGGAGTAACTCAGCGGGACCGGCAGCATCTCTGGAGAGAAGGAATGGGTTACGTTTTGGGTCAAGACCCTTCTTTTCAGACTGAAGAAGTCTCGACACAAAACGTCAACCATTGCTTCTCTCCAGAGATGCTGCTGGTCCTGCTTAGTTACTCCAGCTTTGTGTCCATCTTCAAATGACGTCACGCGCTCCAGACGGCTGTACGTATGCATACAATCGCGGCCGACCTTCGCGGCTCAACGCGACCACGAGGTCGCATAATTTGCGTGGCAAGGACACGCAAGTGGGACAGGCACTTAACATTTTTTTTGTAGTAGATGTGAAACATTTGCTGCTCCCTGAAGTTGTAGGATTTGAACAGAATTGGATCCAAAGTTGGCTCAGTGGCTGGAAGCAAGGGATAGTCATTGATGGATGTTTTATGACTGGTAAGCCTGTTACCCTTGAGTTCCATGGCTTGGCATTTGGTCTCTTGCATTTTGGAGTGTATGTTAGCATTTTATTTTCATATCCGATTATGAGCTCAAGCAATTAATACCTTCTTAATTGAATACTTGTCATGCAAATGGAAGAGGTACATTTGTCAAGATGGATAGAAAATTTAATCGTTTGTAACTATGATCTTCCAGCACCTTTATCTTTTGAACATTTCCTACTTTTGCATTCCAGGAATACCAAAGTAACATGATCTGCTGGCAGTCTTAGTTATGTCCTGTAATCAATCTGCCCACCTCTCATTTTTTGTTCCTTTTAGTTACCAACAACAAAAAGGCAATGCAAACAAGTTGACGCAGGAGTTCAACATTGAGCATCTACCAAAATGGTTGGATTATATCAATGTTTACATGTTTGTGCTATTTTCACAACTGGTAACGATCCTGTATTATCAGATGTTGAGCAACCAGGGCAATGATGGAATTAAGTCAAATAGCAAACACTTAGTAAGCCTATATTATCTGACTTTTTGCTGCATACCTTCTCCTCTCTCCTGCACAATTCCTGCACAACTAGACTTCATTCTTTCCATGCCATTTTCCCAGACTCTTTAGGTTCCTCAACTTTGGAAAAAACGCCTATGATAGAAGCACTTCAACATCTCATTTTGAGGGATAAAACTTGCACCTGCAACTTCACCTCTTTTCAGCAAATATTATAAAACCAAAAAACGTTATCTTAATGAAAAGTCGTTTTGATTAATTCTGTATTGATGCATTGTTTCTTAACACGTTATGAATTCTGCAGAGTACCTGTTTATTCCATGAATATTACATGCATTAAACATAAAATGAAACAATACCCTAAACCAAAATGAAATAGTTTATTTTGATACTTAAGTGTATTTCTTATTAATTTTGTATTTGAAATGTCTCTCAGTTCTATTAACTCATGATTTGTCGCCAATTACTGCAAGGAATAAACCTTGGTATGCTGTGTTGGTAAAACTGGTCAATAATTCAAACTGTTTCCAAAGGTACTTTATTCATAAAATGGCTTAAAGCTAACCACCATCTTTCAGATGCTGTCTTCAAAGCCTGGGGAACCTAGCAGTTTGATACAAGAGACAATCTTCAATGGGTAAGAACATTGAAGCAACAATTATTGCAAGGATTGATGTTGTATATTTTGCAAATGATGCATCCCTCCTTTATGGATGAAAGTCGAGGGTAGGGGGTGGGATGTGTGGGGGGAGTGTTAGAAACACCCAAATAATTATCTAGTCTCAAACCTGGTTTACTAAGTCCTTGAGAAATCTTGGCAGACAAGCTGTCATTCTTGATCTGTTCTGAATGGATTGAGGTTCTCCAGGGGCCTGTTGTCAAGTTGAGGTTCTAACTCTGCAAAGCAAGTGGTGCATCCTTTAAAATCTTTATCTTTCAAGCCAGCTGCCTCTTTCTGCAGTGATACATTTTTGATCAACAAGGAGACTCCATTATGGTGATCTCATGCTTTCTACCACATTGGCCACTGATTGGTTTTGGGTGGTTCAGTTCACTGACTCTGATCCATATCATGATAACCATATAACAATATAACAATTACAGCACGTACGACATATCGGAGCTTGTTAATGTCCTCATACTGTGCCACTTCTTGTTCTGAATCCTAACATCCTTGCAATTATTTTACATTACAAATGTCTTGCTCAAAACTCTGTCCCCAAACCTACAGGATTTAAATGAGCTTAAAGGGATGGCAGGGTTAAATTAACACATTGCTATAAGAGTGAATGTAGATATAATATACAATGTTTTTAGGTATAGCTTTATTATTGTCACATGTACCAAGGTACAGTGAATAATTTTGCTTTTGCATGATATCCAAACATCTGAATCGGATAATACTATACATAAATACAACCAAGGCAAATTCAATAAATAGATGGAGCAAAGGGAAAGGTGCAGAGTATAGTACTTAGCATTGTGGTGCCTCAGTTCCATAGACAATGTCCAATATCAGCAATGGGGTTGAGGTGAACTTGAACTTGAGGACCGTTCAAAAGTCTGATAACAGAGGGGAAATAAGCTGTAGCAGGGTTTGCAGGTGCATGCTTTTAAGCTGCTGTAACCAGCTGGATAGTAGTAGGGAGAAGGAATGGCTGGGGTGGGGCATGTCCTTTATTATGTTGACTGCTTCTCTGAGGCAGCATGAAGTGTAGATGGAGTGAATGGTGGGAAGTCTAGTCAGTGCGATGGACTGTGTTACATCTGCAACTTCTTGCGGTCTTGAGCAGAGCTTTCCTAGACCAAGCTGTGATTCAAGCCGACAATATGCTTGATATGGTGCACCTGCAGAAATTTGTAAGTCACTGGTGACATGCCAAATTTCCTCACTCCCATCATGAAATAGAGGCATTGGTGTGCCGTCTTGGTTGTCACATCAATGTGGTTGGTCCATGACAACTCATTGGCAACATTAATGCAGAGGAACTTGACGTTCTCGACTATTTTCCTTCGGCGTCATTGCTGATTGGAGCATGTAGCCCATCTTGCTACCTGAAGTCAACAGCTAGCTCCTTTGTCTTGCTAACATTGAGGGAGGGATTCATATCCTGGCACCGTTAAATTATTTATCTCCTTCCTGTACTCCGTCTCCTCATTGTTCGTGATTCAGCCTACCACAAGTCGTCTGCAAACTTGTTGATGGAGTTGGAGCTGAATTTGGCTGTACGGTTGTGAATGTTCAGGGGGTGTAGTAGGGGACTGCGAATGCAGCCCTGCGGGCACCAGTGTTGGTAATTATTGAAGAGGAGAGGTTGTCACATATTCTCACTGATTGTGGTCTGTGGGTCAGAATTCAAGGATCCATTGTCAAAGAGGGTGGGGCTAATTTCTAAATTGAGGAGTTTGGATGAGATTATGGTGTTGAAGGTAAAGCTATAGTCAATACATAGGAATCTGATCTGGGTATCCTTGTGGTCCAGATGTTTCAGGAGTGAGGGTAGTGTCAGGGAAATGGCGCCTGTCGCCGTAGGCAAATTGCGTTCCTCTGCTGACCTTCTGTTCAAAGTGGGCATCGAATTTATTGAGTTCATTGGGGAGGAGCCCATTGATACCCCACCTTTACTTTGTAGCCTGAAATAGTATGCAAGCCTTACCACAATCTATGGCTGTATGTGCCATTGCTTTGAGACTCCAGCTTTGCCTGGAATTCCCTCTTGGCATCTTTAATGGTTCTGCGAAGGTCACAAATAGGTAGATATCTTGTTGGATTTGAATGCTGCAGTATTGGAATTCACCTGGAAATGGACCACGTGGTTTTTGGCAAGATGGCGCCTGCCTGCGGCGACTTTTTACGGAGCTCCGGAACATAAAAGGCTTAATTACAACTTCCAACAACTTACCTGGATCAGAAAAAAGGCAGAAATCGGTACCGTTTCGGACAAGCTGTTTGAGCACCTCAAGGCTCTCGCAATTTCGCGATCTCCTGCAGCTGCGAGAGCCCCGGACTTTAAATTTTCCCATGTTGGCTGGAAATCACTCGACCCGACCCGACTGAGGAACCCGGGAATTGTACCTGGTGACCCCGGGAGACCCCCAGAGCCGACGGGCTGGATCTTCCAGGACCAACGAAGTTGGAGCTGCCGACTTTGAGGGAACCCCCGTTCGTTACGGAGCTGGAGCTGCCGTCTGTGAGGGATTCCCCGTTCCAGCGCAGGTCCGCAGAAACAGCATGTACAGCAAGCACAGTACCTGGAAACAAAGGGGATGCCTCCATTGTGTCCGGAAAGGTGGCCGACGAGCAGAACTTCAGGTCAGACTGAAGCGCAGGGGACTTCGGCCCCCTCTCCCTACTATCCTACTGGCCAACGTACAGTACAGTCCCTTGAAAACAAAGTAGAGGACTTAAGGGCAAGGCTGCTTTATCAAAGGGAGCTGAGGGAATGCTCTGTGTTCTGTTTCACAGAGAAATGACTCGCCCCCAGCTCCCCAGACTCAGCGGTCCAGCCTGAAGGGTTCTCCATCCACCGTATGGACCGTCCGCAGGCATCTGGGAAAGGGAGAGGAGGGGGCGTCTGCCTCATGGTCAACTCTGCGTGGTGCTGAGACGTGGCAGTCCTGTCCAACTCCTGCTCTCCACACCTCGAACATCTGGCAGTGAAGTGCCGTCCCTTCTACCTCCCAAGGGAATTCACCTCCATTATCCTGACCGCGGTCTACATCCCACCCCAGGCAGACGTCCGTCTGGCACTGGAGGAGCTGCACGCCGTGGTCAACAAACACCAGACGTCTTACCCCGAGGCATTTACCACCATTGCTGGGGACTTCAATAAGGCAAACCTAAAGAAATCACTCCCTAAGTTCCACCAACATGTCTCCTGCTGCACCAGAGGACCTAACACCCTCGACCACTGCTACACCACCATCAAGAATGCTTATCGTTCTATCCCTTGCCCTCACTTTGGTAAATCCGACCATACTGCGGTGCTACTTCTTCTTGCCAACAGGCAGCAGTTGAAGAGCGCACCCCCAGAGGTGAGGACTGTACAGAGCTGGTCGGGGGGACAGGAACAACTCCAGGACTGTTTGGAGTCTGTAGACTGGGCAATGTTCAAGGACTCGGCAACGGACTTGAACGAATACGCCACAGTTGTTACAGACTTCATAAAGAAATGTGTGGAGGACTGCATCCCTACAAAAACCTTCTGAGTGTTTCCCAATCAGAATGGATGAACTTTGAGATCCGCACTCTTCTAAAGTCCAGACACAGGGCATTCACTTCCGATGATACAGTGGCCTATATGAAGACCAGATACGACCTTGGTAAGGCCATCAAAAAGGCCAAAAGGGACTTCTGCTCCAAACTGGAAGATGAGACAGATGTTCGGCAGCTGTGGCGGGGCCTGAATGCAATCACCTTCTACAAGGCGAAACCAGGAGGCAGCTCGAATGTCAGTGTAACATCACTCCGTGACGAGCTCAATGCGTTTTACGCACGCTTTGACAGGGAGAATACTGATGTGCCTTCCCGATCATCCATTCGCTGTGATGGCATTTTAGTCTCAGTCACAGAGGCCGACGTCAGGAAATCCTTCAGAGGGGTGAACCCCCGAAAAGCACCTGGACCGGATGGTATACCCGGTTGTGTTCTAAAAATCTGTGCGGACCAACTGGCTGTAGTTTTTACGGACATTTTCAACCTCTCGCTTCTGAGGTCTGTCCCCACCTGCTTTAAAAGGGCATCAATTATACCAGTGCCCAAGAAGAGTAAGGTGACGTGCCTCAATGACTATCGACCAGTGGCACTAACGCTGGTGGTGATGAAGTGCTTTGAGAGGTTGATCATGGAGCAAATCAACTCCTACCTCGACAAGAACCTCGACCCACTGCAGATCGCTTACCACCACAACAGATCAACGGTGGATGTGATCTCGCTGGCCCTCCACTCCGCACTGGACCACTTGGACAGCAAAAACTCATGTCAGGCTGTTATTCATTGATCACAGCTCGGCATTTAACACAATCATCCCATCCAAACTGGTTACCAAACTCGCAGAACTGGGTCGCTGCGCATCCCTCTGCAATTGGATCCTCGACTTCCTCATCCACAGACCACTGTCTGTTCGTATTGTTGGAAATGTGTCCGTCTCGATAACAATCAGCACGGGAGCACCTCAAGGCTGCATGCTCAGCCCCCTGCTGTACTCACTCTATACTCATAACTGCGTAGCCAGTCACAGTGCGAACTCCATCATCGTTCGCTGACGACACCACTGTTGTGGGATGTATCACTGATGGGGATGGGTCAGAGTATAGAAGAGAGATCGAGCAACTGTCCATATGGTGCCAGCGCAATAACCTGGCCCTCTACACCAGCAAAACCAAGGAACCGATTATGAACTTTGGAAGGAGTAGGAGGGGGACCCACAGCCCCATTTATTTCAACGGGTCGATGGTTGAAAGGGTCAAGAGCTTCAAATTCTTGGGCGTGCACATCTCTGAAGATCTTTCCTGGTCCGAGGACACTAATGCAATTATCAAGAAAGCTCATCAGCGCCTCTACTTCCCGAGAAGATTACAGAGAGTCGGATTGTCAAGGAAGACTCTCTAACTTCTACAGGTTCTGCATGCCCTTTCTCTTTTTATTGTGGGATTAATTTTCAAAAAACTACTTTTATTAATTGACCTGTATTTCGTTATCTTTTTCACCACTCACAAGGCCAAGTCAGTTTGCTTTTTAAAATATTTGTTCAAAGTGAAAGATATAAGGCTTTACTTTTTGTTTTAAATATTTGGAAGATTAAGTACTCCTTGTATTGGTTGTAGTTTCGGATCGTAGTAGAACAATGCAGTCAAATAGACTTGAAGATAAAGTAGGTCACTCCAGTTCCCAGAGGTGGCAATATAGACTCCATTTTAACACTACATTGTAGTGTTTGATATTCCTGGTATGAAATTGCCCAGGCAGTAAAGAAATAATCAAACCAGTGGTTAGAATGTGGTCCAGGTAATCATACAAGAAGCTGAAATCCTTCCAACATTTGTCATTACTTCAATGGTTCTCTCCAGTTTTGCAGTGTTGAAAGAAAATCAAATTTGCAATAATGTTGTTAATGCGAGTTACAAGTTGACTTGCGCTGCTTCTGATTACCGATCACAAAATTCAGTTAGTTAATTTCAAGTGATGGTAATCCATACCTTCCCTGCAAATTGTTCCTCGGAAAATGAGATACTAACTGTCGAACATGCATGGTCATTCAAAAAGAGAAGTTGAATCAAACTACCAATTCAGATACAGGCTTCAGTGCCTGATTAAACATTACAATTTTTTTTTGTTGGCCTGCCAGTCCCTTGCAATTAGTAAGCTCACCAGTGCTCTCTTTCTTCTTAATGATGTTCCAAACAGTTGATTTTGGTAAGCCTAAGGTTTGGCTGATGTCTCTAACAGTTTTATTCATGTTTCTCAGTCCCATAATGACTTCTTTGACTTTCATTGGCACAACTTTGGTCCTTGCGTTGATAAACAGCAATAAAAGTTTCCAAAGATGATGGAAAGATTGGAGGAAAGACTAGGTGCTGAGAGCTCTCTGATACCTGCATTAAGGAGGCAATTAAACGCACCTGAGCAATTACAAACACCTGTGAAGCCATGTCCTAAACATTATGGTGCCCTGAAATGGAGGGACAATGTATAAACACAGCTGTAATTTGTACATGGTAAAACCAAAATGTATAAAAATGGCCTTTAATAAAATCTGACAACATGGACTATAACCACATGTGATTTTTTTTTTTTTTATTGCAAATCTCAAATTGTGGAGTACAGAGGCAAGTAAATAAATGATGTGTCTTCATCCCAAACATTATGGAGGGCACTGCACATTGGGATTACTGCAAAATCTGCAAATATAGAGCAAAGAACAAAGGACATTTATTGTCACATACACCAATTGGTGCAGTGAAATTTGAGTTACCAAGCAGCACACAAATAAGATAAACACAACACTATAGAATTTAACATAAATCCACCAACAGCGGAATTAACATTTCCCACTGAGGGAAGGCAACAAAGTTCAGTCCTCTTCCTCATGTTCACCCATGGTCGGGGCCTATTGAGGCCTCCGTGGTCGCCACAACGGCGGCACGATATTTCAGGCCCTCAATCGGAAGAACACTCTCAGCGGCTTGGAGTTTCCGAATCGGCCGCTTCCTACCGGAGACCGTGGCTCCCAAAGTCCACATGCCAAGCTGGGTGGAGATTCAACGCTGGCAATCCCAGGCTCCAGCGATGTTAAAGTCAGTGCTGCCCCGCGGCTGGAAGCTCCGCAAACCACAGCTCCACGGTGTTAAAGTCGGCAGTCCCAGCACTCCGGAGTTCCAACACGGCGATCCCAGTTAGGCATCGCCCGCTCTGCGATGGAATCCAGTGCTGCGCCGTTGCTGAAGCTCTGGCCGGTCTCCGGCAGTAAAGGCCGCGCCAATCCAGATGGTAGGCTGCGAGGAGGGGGCGAAGATGCGGCTCGGAGGAAAGATGCATCCTTGACCAGGTCATCTGAGATGAACAGTTCCCCCCCCCCCCCACACCTCCCACATAAAAAAGACTAAAAGACCTTCAAAAACAAACTTTTAGACAGACTACAAATAACAAAAAGGATGAAAGGGCAGACAACTGCTAGCGATACTGCCACACTCGATGGCGCCACCACTCGAGCAGATATTCTCTTCCACTGTTTGCTTAAATTGATCCCCAGATGGGGAAAATCTGCACCTTGATGATTTGCATTCTGCTGAGATGTTATTCAAGCAAACTGATCTACTCTGTTTTTAAGGAAGGATTACACGTTTTGTCTGATTCAGTCATAGCACAGTTGGTTTTATGCTGAATTATGGCCTCATTTATACCATAGATTGTAGCCAGTGTAATCCAATCCCACCTTGCCTGACAATTTTGCAGAAATTAATTGAATGGCCTGGTTGAATAGATGATGGATAATTGTCTATGTTGGTAGGGCAATCTAACCGGTAAGAAGAGGTAAGTCAATTTAATGTGTAGGAAAGAACTGCAGATGCTGGTTTAAACCCCCTCCCCCTTTCCAGATCTCTGACCAGTCTTGCTCTCAGACTACATTTTACCTTTGTACCACCCACTCCCCTGACATCAGTCAGAAGAAGGGTCTCGACCCAAATCGTCACCCATTCCTTCTGTCCAGAGATGTTCCCTGTCCCACTGAGTTACTCCAGCATTTTGCGCGTCCAGCCAATTTAATGATCATTATACTTTTTGCAAAAGTTGGCTTCCCAAGAGAATGATGGTGAGGCATTCTCTAAATTTATTTTAGTTTGAATGTACAGCATGGAAACAGGCTCTTCGGCCCACAGAGCCTTCGCCGACCAATGATTACCCATACACTAATTCTATACACACTAAGGACAATTTACAAGTTAATGAACCTCCGAACCTGCATGTGTTTGGAATGTGGGAGGAAACCGGAGCACCTGGAGGAAACCAACGTGGTCACAGGAAGAACGTACAAACCCTCTACAGACTGCTCTTGTCGGTAGGATCAAACTCTGATCTTTTGCGCTGTAAGGCAGCAACTCTACCGCTACGCCACTGTGCTGCCTGTTGCAGGGGTAATAATTCTTGGAACAGCAGTGGTAGAAGTAATGGGAGGACTGTTTGCTGAAGGCTGTTTGCATGATTACAGCTAGAACATTTTTCATGATTTTTATTCTTGCATGCCCCATTCACCCATTCATTCATGCATACATTGCATCAACGAAAAAACAAATCAAACTTGGTCAGATCCTGGAGTTGTAACATTGGAAAACTGTCAGCAGGCACAGACATTACTTTGTGAAACTGACAACAATTTTAGAGCTTGCATTTGCACAGTTTTATACATAAATCTAGATCTTCGCTGACAGTGGTATAAATTTTGGTTTACTCAAATATATGATGCACCATTGTCCAAAATCCACTTTCCTTTTCTTTCTGTATAATCATTTGAACTCCATGATTTTGAAGGAAACAACTTATTCAAGCCATAGTTGAAACAGTTACTTTATGTTGACAAACATGTAACTGAGTATCACAATATTGAGCCATGACAATAGGTTAACAATTTATTCGTGAATTTGGCCTTTGTTATTTACTTATAACTGTTGTAACCTTTCTGAAATAAAAAAAATATTTTTAGAACTTTGCATAATCTCATCTCTAACCTTGTGCATAACTCCAGTCTTTATTTTGCAGACAGTAAAATGTTTCAAAAGTTAATGTTGCAAGAGGTTTGGTCAGACAGTTTGGCTTGCACAGCCACGTCAGTGCTGATGAGTGTTTGAGATTTGCCTCGCAGTAACTGCCATTGAGAAAGGGGAAATGAACACACCGTGGCTGTCACTAAGTCTTGTAACTTGCTTTCTTTTGAGGTTGTCCATTGATATCTTGGCTTTGTCACCTGATGCCAAGTTCTGGAGTAGCGGCTTGCCAGTATTCCTTCAGTGCCAATGTGTTTTCAAATGCAAGGAATTCTTGAGGGGAAACCAGTGACTTCAACATGTCACATCTCCCTGTGTCATTCACTGCGTTAGCAGACAATACTCACGAGGGCAGAGTCATGGGATTTAGTTGTTCAGTTTCAGGAGAAAACATGCCGAATAAGTTGAGGAATGAAAGTGTGTGCAGAGTCTGATAGTAAGGTACCACATACTACTAGCATCTGAAGGTAAATATTTAGGATTGCTTGTGTTTGTATAATTTTGATTGCAACACAATGATGACAGACAAGATTACCAGTTTTATTTATTTAGACATTTATAGAAATGGAGTAATAAATATTGAGAAGATAAAATGAGTCCACATAGCACAGCAGCATTTAAATTATTTAGGAATGATTCAACAAACGAATTAATTGTGAGTTTTCCTGCTTTGGAAAATGTATAAATACACAGATACTTCTTTGAAGAGTAACCTGTTTTATATCATTAATTCTTCTTTAATTGCATTGGCATCCGACCTTCAGATCTGAGTCTTGGCTTTGCCGCCATGAGATGGAAAAACTGTGGCAAAATGACCGGCAAATGTATCAGATCCTTTATGCATAAAATTCTGATGTATATTTTCACATTTGTGAAATCGGAGGTTGGTCGGGACTATTGTGGATACCTTAAACTGGATAGTTCGATTATAAATGAGAGTTTAACAAAAAATTGTTGGACGCAATCATAAGGATTGAGATTTGGAAAAAAATATACACCTCCGATCAATCACAATTTCAGTAGATGGTGGTAAAGTGAAGACTGGAGGAGCCAAATGATATATTGTTTTCCTTTGTTCCAAGAACATACATGGGACAGTCCAGCACAGGAATGGGCCCTTCGGCCCACAATATTTGTGCTGAAAATGATGCCTAGCTGAACAGGTCTCATCTGCCTGCAAGTGATCCATATACCTTCATTCCTTGCGAATCCATGTGACTATCTAAAAGCTACTTAAATGCCGCTATCGTATCTGCCTCCACCATCACCCCTGGCAATACCTTTCAGGTCCCCATTGCCCTCTGTTTAAAAAAACAAAATAAAAAACGTTCCCTGCACATCACATATATTTCCGCTTCTTAAGTGTAGCTTTGGTCTCTATTGTTGGACATTTCCACTCTGGGGGGACATAGGTTCTGTCTATCTATGCTTCTGATAATTTACATACTTGTATCAAGTGTCCCCTCAACTTCCAGCATTCTAGAGGGAAAAAAAATCAAAGTCTATCTGATCTCTCCCTGTGGCTGATACCCTCTAATCCAGGCAGCATTCTGATAAACCTCATCTGCACCCTCTCCAAAGCATTCACATTTTCCAGTAATGGGGGCGACGGATGCAATACTCCGAATGTGGCCTAACCAAAATCCTATGGAGCAGCATCATGACTTTTATATTTGATGCCCTGAGCAATGAAGGCAAGCATACCATATGCCTCCTTTACCACCCTATCTACTTGTACTGCCCTCTTCAATGAGCTATGAACTTGGACTCCAAGATCCCTCTGCACATCAATGCTGTTAAGGATCCAGCCAATAACTGTATGGCCTCTCCTTACATTCAACCTCCAATGTAATACTTCTCTCAAATAATTCTCTCCAATGGTTTCCTACCGTTAACGTGAGGCTCACCGGCCTAGTTCCCTAGATTCCTTCTACTACCTATCTTAAACAAAAACAAAATTGGCCACTCTCCAGTCCTCTGGGTCATCGTCTGAGCTAAACATAAATGTAGATTGTTCAGCAAGTAAGTTTGCTGACAACAACAAAACTGGATGAATCTGTCAGAAGATTCAGCAGGATATACATCAGCTGCAGAAATGGGCAGAAAAATGGCAGATGGAGTTTAACCCGAGCAAGTATGAGGTTTTGAACTTTAGGTGGTTGATGCACGGACAGAGTAAACAGTTATTGACAAGACCCTTAATAACATTGATGTGCAAAGGGATCTTGGAGTCAAAGTTCATAGCTCACTCAAGGTGGCAGCACAAGTAAAGAAAGGTGGAAATAAGGCATATTGTACGAAAAGCCCGTACGAAGCTTTTCAAAAAGATGGGTGGCATGACAGGATTACAAAAATTTTACGTGAAGTAATGTGCGCACAGCGCACATCACGAGTGTGAAGCCCCTCGCGGCCGGGGTTTTAGATGATGTCTGTTGCAAGATTAATAAGTGGGTGGAATGGGATGATTGGGGTCATTGTTGTATACATTTTTGTGAATCAAGAATTGTTGTACTTGTTTTAATAATAAAGTTGTACTGTTGTAAAATGTTATAAAGGAGCATGCAAAAAATACAAATAAATTACTGTGTTGCAGTAAAGAAAACCTTTTTTAGATGTTTCATGATGATTTGAGTGCCTGTTACTGTTAGACTGTGTTAGTGTGTGCAGTGCACCTTTAATGGTCCTCCGGACCTAACCACTTTACATCACATCAATTTCAACATGGAATGGTAATGTGAATACAACATTTAGTTCGACTTCAATTTCCATCATGAAAATCGAAGTGAAACTAAATGTCAAACTCATTTACATTACTATGATCGTTTTCAAACTAACCTATTTTACTGTCATATTATAACAAATTCTAGTTCCATGATGACTCGTAAACATGATCACAAGTCACATTTTGAATTCTCAAACATAATGTGATTGTGAATAATTGCCGAACTGCCAAGTTTCACCGAGCATTTCCATATTTTGATGGCACTTTTCCGCACTCCAGCCTCCGCCGCTGCCAACCAAAGCGAGGGCCAGCGCCGGGGAGGAGGGTCAAGGGGGCGGGAGGGTTTGAGGGACCGGCGGGGCGTGGCGTGGACCCGGCCGAAGCGGCGCCTGGTGTTGGGTCACGACCACTGCCAGAACTGTTCAGAGTCAGTCCTTCCCGCTTCCAGCCGGGCGACGGGAGAACGGTCTCCCGGACCACTCGCCGGCAACGGACCCGCTCCATGGTCACCAGGTTGGCTGGCGGCGAGGCTCCACCGCCGCGGATGGAAGCGATGCATCGTGCTGGGAGACACTGCAGCCCTGGCATAGGGAAGAGGGCACTCCTTTTAACCCAAATCATCCCGTGGGTTAGATTGGACCAGTCGCGGGTAGTTTAACACCCCCGATAAAAACCAAACTGATTCCCCCTCCCGCAACGCAACACAATATTTCCACGGTCCCACTCACCCAAACTGGGCCCGGGGTGTCGAGGCGATGCATTGAAAATGGTGGCGTCTAATCCTGCCCACTGCGCACGCGTGGAGAGACGGAGTCACTTTACGTCGCTACCGCGTCACCAGCTTCTCCCAACTGCGCAGGTCGCAAATGGTTTTTTTCAAATCAGAACCAGAATTTCCCGAATTGCGGTCCAATTTTTTTTTTTTCTTGGCATTTGCTTTTATTCTGGGGAAAAAAGGTGGGGGGGGTGCGACCGCACACCCAATGCACCCCCCCCCCCCCCCCCCTTCGGACAGCCATGTTGCCTTCGTTAGTAGGGCATTGAATACAAGAGTCAAAGTATTGATGCAGCTCTTTGGTTAGGCAGCGTTTGGAATATTGCAGTTCTGGCTGTCTCATTATGGGAAAGATGTAGAAACTTTGGAGATGGTGATGAGATCACTTCAACTGGGCATCAAACATTGTGGGTCAAAGGACCAGTTGCTGTACTGTTCTATGTTTTATGTTCGATGACTGCCCAAGGAGGAGATGACCTGCAAAATGTCCCAGGCTCCAGAACTGCATTCCTAAACCTCTGCTTTTCTATTCCCTTTTCTTATCTTACAGCGCTTATCGAAGCCCATCACTCCTGAGCAAATGTGCTTGCATATTTTTACACCTATATAATTTTGCCTAATGAAGCCCTGGGGAGTCATTTCCCTTTATTTAAGGTGCATATAAATGTACGCTTTCAGATAAATGATTTTTTTTTCTTACATTCTAGACTTCATCTGAAATTGATCTATTGTTTCCAACCTTGCGTATGTTTGTTTCATTTGTGTTTCAACTCTAAAATCTAACTTTCTCTGTGCCTGTACCTGTTATTCCTCCCTTGCGTACTGTATTTTGATTCTTCACTTATTTCATGGTATCTAAATCAATTCTCAATTCTTATTATTTCTTTAAAAAGTTGAGAAAGGAGAATAAGAGCTGCGACAGGTGGTCATGCCACAAATCTCTACCCCTCTCAACTTCTACAGTGTGGCCTAGGCAGGCGATGGACTGCATTAGAGTTGGGGATGTCAGAGGGCACATATCAGCTGTAGGTTCACTCTCATGCTATTGTACTGCAGCTGTTGTCCAACTATATCATGTAACTCTCATTGCTGAAGGTGACATCTGATCTCTGATCCTCTGCAATCTATTCCAACCGTGTTTTCTCATTCTCCTAGCGATGGCTTTCAACAAGATCCAAAACGATCTAGCTTTGGCAACATTTTAAAGAGCGTGCCTTCACTTATTCAGTTCTTCAGCAGCTGCAATAGCAATTCACTTTGTGAGCGTAAATCAGTGGGGGTGGGGTGCACAGAATTAGAGAAGGAGAGCATGTGAGGAAGAGGGAACTGATGTCGCTCACCCACTTTGTCAGATTAGATGGCTTTGCACTGGAAGGTTTGGCAGCTCCAGGCATACACAAGGTCCCAATTCTCCCCGCAGCTCCAGCCTGCCTTGCCCTTCCTTGCATGTTCACAGCAGCAGTTTACATAGTCATATTTAAGAGAGCCATTCCTTCCAACAAGGGCAATACAAATGACGCCAGTCCTACAAATATCTCTAGAAATGTGGAAGGAGTACCTTGTATCCCTGGGAATAATTTTCTTCATGTGGCTCCAAGTGGCTGGCAGAAATGTATTTTCCCCTCTAAGTGGATGCTGGTGCATGTGTATCCTGGAGAGGGTTGTGGATATCAGTATAGAGCAATTGGTATAGCTCATAAGGTCATAAGGAATAGGAGTAGAATTAGGCCATTTGGCCCATCGAGTCTACTCTGCCATTCAATCATGGCTGATCTATCTCTCCCTCCTAATCCCATTCTCCTGCCTTCTCCCCACAACCTCTGACACCCGTACTAATCAAGAATCTATCTATCTCTACTTTAAAAATATCCACTGACTTGGTCTCTACAGCCTTTTGTGGCAAAAAATTCCAAAGATTCGCTACCCTCTGACTAAAGAAATTCCTCATCCCCTTTCCATTAAAAAACCAGGAGCTCGGGCAAGCTATGACTTCTGGTCCAAGACTCTCCCACTAGTGGAAACCACATCCACTCGATCCAAGCCTTTCACTATTCTGTATGTTTCAATAAGGTCTCCCCTCATTCTTCTAAACTTCAGCGAGTACAGGTCCAGTGCTCGACCTGGGTGGCAGATCATGGTTACTTTAGCTGTCAGATAAGACACTTTTAAATTAATTGGTGTCAGTAATTGTAATAGGAGCAGATAATGGGTCAAATGGCTGCAATTGTCTCAAGGATTCATGAGAACCTTAAGTGCTAACAGCTAAAATAAATTAAACTGGGAATAAACACTTAATGAATAAGGTGCACTTAACTTAAAATAACTGGTGTTGAAATGCATTTTGTACTGCCAAGTACCCTGGGTTCCTATTTCATTTAAACATGATTTAAACCTGGTGTACTCTATCTTACAGAAGTGGAAGATAACAACTCGCTACCCCAGTCTCTAAATGAAAATGGATATGGAGTCCCCCTAGTTCTGAAAACTGGGAACTTCCCACTAGCTGTTGTGGAAAAAAAACCCATCAGAAAATAGAAAGGATATTTGTTGGCAGGATCTGTTAAAATGAAACTCTGCATTCCCATGTTGATACCTGTCTAATCACCATCTCAGAATTGCAAAAATTGCTCGTGGAAAATCTGCGCTATTAGTTGAAATGTGAACCATTCCTAATCCATCGGAAATGAATGTTCTTGCTTGAACTATAGCCATGTTGAATTCCAATCTTCAGCGCTTGTCTGGTTTCAGCGTGTAATGGATTGGTTCAAGAGAACGATAGGCAGGGCTTCATCAAATTGCACACTTGAACTATTTGTACTCAGTGGTCTGATCATGCACAGCTTGCTTTGTCCTGTAGAAGGAATGCCCGGGGCCAAGGCAATGGAGGAGTTGACACGCATGATGGAGCTGTATATGTATGTTTATTTAAGAAGGGCTGCAAAAAAGCGGGAATTCTGTGGGATAAGGTATGCATGCATTTGGAAAGACCGGGTTTGATTAGATATAGTTGGCACAGTTATGTGTTGGAGATTGTGTCTCACAAATTTGAGTTTTTGTAGTAACACTGATGGTTGAGGAGGGCAGGATGGTAGACTAGTTTTTATGGACTTCAGCAAGGTTTTTGATAAGATTTCATATGGTAGGGTGCTCTGGAAGGTTATAATAATAATAATCTTATTTATATAGCACATTTTTAGTCAACTTGCATTGATCCCAAAGTGCTTCACATAATTACATTACATTTTACACACAGGCAAAGGTGGGTGAAGTGTCTTGCCCCAAGGACACAACGACAGTATGCACTCCAAGTGGGATTCGAACCGGCCTTCCGGTCGCCAGCCGAACACTTAGCCCATTGCGCCATCTGTCGTCCCAGGTTAGATCACATGGGATCCAAGGAAAGCTAAGTGGATGCTGAAATGGCCCATGACTATTGGCTTCCCACTGGGATCAATGTTGGGGTCCCATTGATGTTTGTCATCTAGATCAGCAATTTGAATGGGAATGTACAAGATGTGATTAGTAAGTTTGCAGATGACACTTACATAGATGGTATCATAGACAGTGAAGATGGTCATCGAGAATTACAGCGGGATCTTGATCAGCTGAGAAAATGGGCTGAGGAATGGCAAATAGAGTTTAATTCGGATGTGTGAGGTTGCATTTTGGGAAGTCATACCAAGGCAGGACCAAGGTTGCAGTGAATGGTTGAGCGTTGGAGAGTGTGCAGAGCAGTGGAATCTAGGAGGGCAGGTGAATAGTTTCCTGAAAGTGGCCTTGCAGGTAGACAGGGTGGTGAAGATGGCATTTGTTACGCGGGCCTTCATTAGTCTGGAAAATGAGTAAAGAAGTTGAAACATCATGTCACACTTGCAGAAACTGTTTGTGTGGTCACCCTGCTACAGGAAGATGCCATTCAACTATAAAGAGTGCAGAGTTATTGCCAGGACTCAATGGTCAGAAATATATTGAGATGTTGGGCAGGGGGGGAGGGAAAGAGGGGATATGGAAGGGAAATAATGGACTTGGGGATGAGTGTATGGAAGAAAGGTTGACTTGAGGATTGGGGGAAATGTGTGTACACTGGGGTGAGATCACAGGACAGAGCAGGAGCAGCGAGCTATTACTTGAAATGGGAATACACTGCATATACCGTTCGCTTATCAGCTACTCAAGTGGAATACGAGATGTTCCTCCAATTTACATGACTACTCTGGCAATGGAGGAGGTAAAGGACAGAAAGATTGGTATGGAAAAGTGCGTTAAAATGGCAGCAGCCAGGAGCTCCAGCAGGCCTTGGCAGACAGAGCACACATGTTTGGCAAAATTGGTTTGGCCGATGTAGAGCAGGCAACATCAGAAGCACCAAGTGCAATAGACGAGGTTGGAAGTGGTGCACTTGAACCTCTGTCTCACTTGGCAGGACAGCTGGCATACAAAGTGTTTAAGAAGGAACTGTAGATGCTGGAAAACCGGTAGACAAAAGTGCTGGAGAAACTCAACGGGTGCAGTAGCATCTATGGAGCGAAAGAAATAGGCAAAGTTTCGGGCCGAAAACCCTTCTTCAGACTGATGTGTGGGGTGGGGGGGGGGGGGGGGTCGGGGGAGAAGAAAGGAGAAAGGAAGAGGAGGAGCTTGAGGGCTGAGGGAGAGCTGAGAAGGGGAGGAGACAGCAAGGGCTACCGGAAATTGGAGAAGTCAATGTTTATGCCGCTAGGGTGCAAACTGCCCAAGCGGAATATGAGGTGCTGCTCTTCCAATTTCCGGTGGTGCTCACTCTGGCCATGGAGGAGGCCCAGGACAGAGAGGTTGGATTCGGAATGGGAGGAGGAGTTGAAGTGCTGAGCCACCGGGAGGTCAGGTTGGTTAATGCGGATCGAGCGGAGGTGTTCGGCGAAACGATTGCCAAGCCTACGCTTGGTCTCACTGATGTAGATCAGCTGACATCTAGAGCAGTGGATGCAATAGATGAGGTTGGAGGAGATGCAGGTGAACCTCTGTCGCACCTGGAACGACTGCTTGGGTCCTTGAATGGGGGGGGTGATGGAAAGATGTGGTGTGTGGTGGGGTCACGTTGGAGGTGGCAAAACTGACGGAGGACTATTTGTTGTATGTGACGGCTAGTGGGGTGAAAGGTGAGGACTAGGGGGATTCTGCCCTTGTTACGAGTGGGGAGATGGGGGCAGAGAGCAGTGTTACGGAGTATGGAAGAGACCCTGGTGAGAGCCTCATCTATAGTAGGGGAGGGGAACCCCAGTTCCCTGAAGTATTAGGATATTTCCGATGCCCTGGTGTGGATCACCTCATCCTGGGAGCAGATGCGGCGTAGACGGAGGAATTGGGAGTAGGGGATGGAGTCTTTACAGGAAGCAGGGTGGGAAGAAGTGTAGTCTAGATAGCCATGGCAGTCAGTGGGTTTATAGTGGATGTCGGTCAGATGTCTATCGCCTGCGATGTGAGGTCAAGAAATGGGGAAGTGTCGGAAATGGTCCAGGTGTATTTGGGTGCCAGATGGAAGTTAGCGGTGAAGTGGATGAAGTCAGTCCGTTGTGTGTGGGTGCAGGAGGTAGCACCAAAGCAATCATCGATGTAGCGGAGGTAGAAGTTGGGGATGGGGCCCTGGTACTCCTCGAACAAGGATTGTTTGACATACCCTACAAAGAGGCAGACATAGCTGGGGCCCATGCGCGTGCACATAGCTACACCTTGTATTTGGAGGAAATGGGAGGAGTCAAATGAGAAGTTATTGAGGGTAAGAACCAACTCCGCTAGGCGGAGGAGAGTATCAGTGGACGGGTATAGGTTGGTTCTCCGGTCGAGGAAGAACCAGAGGGCTTTGAGACCATCCTGGCGGGGGATGGAGGTGTAGAGTGAGTGGACGTCCATGGTGAAGATGAGGGGATGGGGACCTAGAGAATGGAATGCCCAGAGACGACGGAGAGTGTCTGAGGTGTCTTGGACATATGTAGGGAGGGATTTAATCAGGGGGGATAGGATGGAGCTTGAACATATGACAGCTGGCATGCCTGAGCGGTGAAAGACTATGTTTAGGGATAGGTATTGCATCTCCTGCATTCACAGGGGAATGTATCTGGTGAGGGGGCAGGTTGTGTGGGAAAGTGGAGTGAGCTAAGGAGTTGCAAAGAGGTGTCTGCAGAAAGCGGTGGGGTTGAGAAGATGCTGCTGGTGGTGGAATTATGTTGAAGGTGGTGGAAATGTAGAATGCTGCGTTGGGTGCAGAGACTGGTGATGAGAGATGAGGACCAGGGAATCCTTAATATTCCATCTGGGAGGAGTGAGAGTATAACAGAGGACACATGGACAAGAGCTTTATTTAGAATAGCAGTGGTGATTTCCTGAAGAAAATGGATGTTCTACAGTGGAAAGCCTCACCTTGGGAGCAGGTGCTATCGAGAATGAGAAATTGAGAGTAAGGGAAGGCTTCCTTGCAAAAGACAGGGTGGGAGAAGGTGTATTCAAGATAGCTATGGAGTTCGAGGGTAGTAGACATCAGCCGATATTCCGTACCTTGTGCACATCTCTGAGGGATCTATCTGGAATAAAAATAGAAGAATCCTTGGTCTCTGAAGAACCATCCATCCAAATTTACTCCCCTGCAGATAATGGTGGCAACATAGGTTAATGTCAACTTAAAGCATCATGGCTGCTTGCAGCAGAGAAAGTTTTCACAAGCGTACAGTTATAGAACCCCTGTCCATTTACAGAATAAAATTATCTTCTGCACATGTTGACAATAGGATTTAATATAGGGGCATGTTTGGTCACACGCATTCTGTTAATAACAATAGTGCTTATAATGCAGAAAAAAACAATTGTGGCCATTGCTTCTGAATGTTTTTCATGTGGAGAATATTGAATGACTGCTTTAGTAAAGTAGGCATCTGTGTGCTGTTGACGGAGATAACAGAAAGATGTTTAGTTGTTATTTGTGAATTTGTGACTTCACAAGACAAGAAAATATCATTGTAGTCTCTCTAGCTGGACCTGGGAATACTCCACCTGGAGTATTGCGTACAGTTTTGGTCTCCAAATCTGAGGAAAGACATTCTTGCCATAGAGGGAGTACAGAGAAGGTTCACCAGACTGATTCCTGGGATATCAGGACTTTCATATGAAGAAAGACTGGATAGACTCGGCTTGTACTCGCTAGAATTTAGAAGATTGAGGGGGGATCTTATAGAAATGTACAAAATTCTTAAGGGGTTGGAACAGGTTAGATGCAGGAAGATTGTTCCCGATGTTGGGGAAGTCCAGGACAAGGGGTCACAGTTTAAAGATAAAGGGGAAATCCTTTTGGACCGAGATGAGAAAAACATTTTTCACACAGAGAGTGGTTAATATCTGGAACTCTCTGCCACATAAGGTAGTTGAGGCCAGTTCATTGGCTATATTTAAGAGGGAGTTAGATGTGGCCCCTGTGGCTAAAGGGATCAGGGGGTATGGAGAGAATGCAGGTACAGGATACTGAGTTGGATGATCAGCCATGATCATATTGAATGGTGGTGCAGGCTTGAAGGGCTGAATGGCCTACTCCTGCACCTAATTTCAATGTTTCTATATTTCTATAACTCTGAAGTGCAATGTATTGTTTGAAGATAGACTCAAAGCTGGAGTAACTCAGCGGGACAGGCAGAATCTCTGGAGAGAAGGAATGGGTGACGTTTTGGGTCGAGACCATTGTTGTTTGAAGAGATCCATTATATTAAAGCTGAAAATAATGCTTAACTTGTTGATGTAAATTGGTTTGAGAATGGGTTAGCGACCTACCTGGGAAATTGCAAAGGCAGATCAGTCTGACATACCTCCACAACTACATCTCATTTCTCAAATGTGAAGAGACTTTCATTCTTTTGTTTGCATGTTCTAATATTCCTCCCACCAAAGAATGTGAAAATCATTCTTCATAGTGGGTGCAGCAAATTAAATGATAGTGGGTGCAGCAATTTAAAAAAAAATCTATAGATGCAAAATAAAGTCTCAGAAATTAAATGTGTGTTTGCAATGAAGTCAGATCACCAAACTGTGCAAACACATTGATTATAGCATGAACAAGTAATCCTTGTTTTGTCTTTTTTAATATCTGAACATATCACATGGTGTTTTAAAAGGCACTATCAAATGAAATTTGTCAAGCAGGAGAAACTGGGACAGATTAAGATGCTCTTGTACATAAAGGAGCACTTAAGGGCAGAGGTTTAATGACAGAATTCTAGAGTCTAGGATGGTGACAGCTGAATAAACCACTATTGAAATTGGGAGGAAAATAAAAGGCCAAAGGTCAAGGAGAGACAATGATTGAGAGTTTTATGGCTGGCAGACATTACTGGGGTGGAAAAGATGGGAACACGAAAAGATTTAAAAATGAGAAGGGGTATGTTAAAATCCAAGAACAAATGTGGTTCAGTGAGCATAGGAGAGATGGGCGAATAGGGCATAGTACATGGTAATATCATCAAAGCTTTCAAGATAAAGATTGACCATTTTTTAGATAGCAATAGAATCAAGGAACATGGTATTAGTGTGGAAGACTGGAGCTGATGTAGATGCTGACCTCTATTGAATGATGGAACAGGCACATGGCACCAAATAATGCCATTGTGGCATGGCGACCTACTCCCAATTTAATTTCTTCACGAATGACCTTTGTAAAATATGAGGATAGGGCTGTCACAGGATAATTGGGACCAGAGGTATCAAAGGTATAAGCAATGTTTTTGCCAGTAGATGAGCTGAAGCAGTGATGGAGTCTCGTGGTCTCTCTGAAGATGAAATGGGCAGATCTGATAACAGCACATTTACATGATGCAAAGCTGACAGCAAGATTGCATTCAGTTTAAATACTATGACATACAGATGCGTGCTGTGGTGAGTGTCTGTTTGCCCAATATTGGTTGGAAGAAATTTCATAAGGTGATCTTGAATTAGATGACCTTGAGGCATGAGGATTGAGAGAGGGGCAACGTGGAGCTCAGTACTGTCAGTGTTTAAGTGGAAATGGTTGCTGCATTTTCAGCTGATAGTGAGGGACGGCGTGTAGATGTGAGACCACAGACATTCAATATAATCTTGAAGGACAGCAGAACATCTGCAGTTCCTTGTATCCATACTTTATTGCTCTATTGAGAGATCTCTTCAAGATAATGCCTACTTTGAAGAGGTTCTCCTCTCTCCAAGAGGAATTCTGTGAATCCTCTCATTAATTCCCTTGTGTGATTCCTGCTGTTCTCCTGCTCTGTGACCATGTTCTGAGCCGGACTTGCTACCACAGCCACATGAGTTTCCTCAACACTTGCTTGTGTCTCGTGGTTTCCAGATCCGTGGGTTTCAGGCCCAACCAGGATTTCAGGTACCTGCACTCCCGCTCAACTGCTTCTCACAACAGCTCCCCTTCTATGCTCTTTGACATGTGCCAGCACCAGCAGGACCACTCTCACTCTCTCCCACAGCACGGGACCTTGCTTGCCCAGACCTGCAATGAACCTCAATTTTACTTCTATTCTGCCGAATTCACACCTTAAACCAAAACCTGTGGGACCAGGCCACTGCCTCTGCCGATCCCTGCCTCACACCCGGCTGCTGGCAGGCCTGGTGCCATGACTCACCTGTGCTCCAGACTGTGGGCCTCCATGCTGCCACACCAATGGCATCATGTGGACTGACTCTCCTGGGTCCCACTCCCCTCCTCCAGCAGGGAACCTCAATAGTACATCAGTTGGTCTTGCTGCCTTTCCCCATATTCCAACATTGCTACCTCTCCTACCTTGCCTCCCCCCACACCCCCACCCCTCCTACCCTCAACCTGTCATCATGTTGTCACCATCCCCCCCCCTGACCCCCTTCTTTCTGATGCAGAATGGCCAATCCTCAGCAGAAGCCTTTGCACCCCTACGCCTCCACTTCAACCAGTGGACCCAACCCAAAACATCACCTATTCATGTTCTCCAGAGATGCTGCCTGACCCAATGAGTGAATCCTGCACCTTGTTCTTTCTTGTAAACCAACATCTGCCGTTCCTTAAACCCACATTCTGAACAAGTACATTGTATTCACTTAGAGAATGCAATGACAAAAATGGCTCTTTGGGGTCTATTTTAAATGGGCTCTTAATGTGTAAAAATCTCTGCCATAATAATGATGAATTTAATGGACCTAGTGGTTATAAATATAAAGTTATCTGGTAACATGTCAAGGAAGCAATACCCCATGAAGAAAAATGTTGCTGGATAACTTGCACTTTTCACTTAGAAAATATCATCATGGTCTCAACTTATCCATGAATTTTATTTTTTCCATTTACACGAAAATTGCCCATCAAAATCACTGCCATAAGATAGAGCTGGTACTTAAAAGTATAAATATCTTTGTATTGAGGGAATTTATATTGCCGCAGTGCCAATCGACCTCACCAGCTCAGAACCCAAGCCATTGGAACCAGAGTGTCTAATTTCTACAGGTAAACTGTTGGTAATTGGCTTACATATTCAGCAATGGACAATGAGATGCTTTTCTGAGTTGGGAGTTGAGGGGAAACATTCCATTTAATGTTGTATGACACATGACATATTTTCCAACAAATTCTGTGCCAATGAATTCAATCTGTTGCTGATAAAATCTGAGTAATGTTTATATTATTCAATTCCATATAAAATACCCAACATTTTAGACGTTGAATTTATCCAAAACGGGCAATGGTTTTTCATACTGAACATCTACATATATAGTGTGAAAAGCAGTTATGTATCATTAGGATATTTTATTAGCTCAGATATTTGGAATTAATGAACAATATATTCCATTGGAGGATGTTTGACCGTGTGTGGTTTACCCCGCTATCAATTGCTTTGGGAACACAAATTGATGGGCCGAATGGCCTAATTCTACTCCTATCACTTATGGTCTCTTATGACATGTTATATTAATCAGGTGCGTTCACACACTTGTTTTTGTTACACTTTGTTATTATTCATTTTTGGTAAGTGATTTGGAACACATTTATGCAATTCATCACATTCATTTTAAAGTGGATACTTTTGGTATCATTTAAGGAACTGCTTAACTTGGTGCTTTATAAATCCATAGCAAGCGGTTGGGATTTGTAGGATGTGCACTGTTTAATACAGAAATGATGGATTCCAGCTGTAGTGACTAAACTCTTTGCTGTAAATGTAATCATAATTCATTACTGGTGCACAACCTTTTATCCGACAGCCTTGGGACCAGACATTTTTCGTAATTTGGAATTTGTCGGCTTTCGGAATGGAAATTTTTTAGCGTAGATTTTAATGGCTGGCTCAGTGGTAGAGTGCCCGGCTCATATCCGCATGGTCGTGAGTTTGCGCCTTGATCCCGGCAGTTCCTCGGTCGCGAGTTTGAGTCTTCAATTTAGTTTTTTCTTGCAGAATAAATGTCTGTATGAAATGCAGTGTGTTGAATGAATTCCTGAATTTGTAAATGTGACCGCAGCATTGAATCGCCTCTCGCACTCATGTAACCCTAGCGGGGCTACATGCCCTTAGGTGGCCTAAGGCGACATTTTCACACTCTTATATCCGTGTGCAGCAGAGGCGACGTGCGTTTGGCGCCAAATGTGAGCTTTGGTGTGCAGACGACATCCTGGAAAAAATGTCCAGTTTCTTCCAGGTAGGCGATATACCCTCCCGGGCAATATACCCTCCACTTCTCTTTTATGAAGGGGATTTAGTTCCTCTTTCTTCCAGGACGGACCAGAGGTTCCGCTGTCACCTCTGCGGGCCGCCTTCGGTGAACGCTCACTCAACTTTGTCTTGGGATTCCTACTCTCCCGCGCAATATACCCTCCACTTCTCTTTTATGAAGGGGATTTAGTTCCCCTTTCTTCGAGGACCGACCGGAGGTTCCGCTGTCACCTCTGCGGGCCGCCCTCAGTGAACGTCCTGTCTCCCTGTCCCTGGGATAGCAGGGGGCGATCAAACAGCACAATACCCCCCTCCCCCTCCAACTCCAGAGGAATCCGCTCCCCGATGAGCCGCTGCGGCGACAAGTGGCAATTCGCCCACAGCCCGAGCTGCGCCACCCCAAGAACAAGACGTACCTTGCACACCATCAGCTTCTGCCCATACGGGGAGCGTGTTCCTCTGGAGTTGGTGCGGGGCTGGGCTGGAGTTGCTGATCTGGGATCTCCGTGCTTGCAGTGGGCCTGGGGGTCAGTGTCCCGATGAGGGGGCGCAGCTCGGGCTGTGGGTCGAACTGCCACTTGTCGCCGTAGCGGCCCATCGGGGAGCGGCTTCTGGTGGTCCTGACGTCTCCGGCCAGTTTGCAGTTTTCCTCTGGATTTGGAACGGCGCTGGGCTGCTGCTGGCTGTGGGTCTCTGGGATCTCCGTGCTTGCAGTGGGCCTGGGGGTCAGTGTCCCGTTGGTCCTGATGTCTCCGGTGACTGGCATTGTATGCTGGCATCACCGACGTGAAGACAGTGCAAAGCCCCCACGCCGATGCAATGGGCGGGGAGCTGGAGAGGGGAGGGAAGGGGTCACACACATGGCCGGGAAGCAGAGGGGTGTAGGTGGGGTGAAACTGAAGGGAGCGACAATCTGCTGCTCCCTGCCTGCTGAGTTAAAAAGTTCCCACGCAAGACTCACGATACACTGTGTATCGTGAGTCTACCGTGGGAACTTTTTAACTCAGCGGGCAGGCAGCAGCATATTGTCAATTATTAACCTTCCCGCGCAATATACCCTCACCTTCTCTTTTATGAATGGGGATTTAGTTCCCCTTTCTTCGAGGACCGACCGGAGGTTCCGCTGTCACCTCTGCGGGCCACCCTCGGTGAACGTTTTCAAGGACCTTTCTTCAAGGACCGAAAAAATGTCCGCTATTCGGAGGTTTTCGTTATTTGGATCTTCGGATAAAAGATTGTGCACCTGTACTAGTAGCCCCAATTTCCACATGTGCAATGCAAATTTCAGCTCGTTTATTGATTAGAATTTACAAAAGAAGAACTGATGATTAAAGTTAACATTATCTGGAGGAGTTCAAAAACTTTGCCTCCTTATTGATTGCAAGCAGAGCAATCACTAGCCATAATACAAGGATAATCTATGTGAATTCTATGCCAGTGTAAGTATTGCCATTTATTTACTAACCAGAACTAGAAAAAAAAATGAATGGGATTTGATGGTCTGCTTTGATTTCAAGAGTTAAGAGGGGTTTTATTATATGTCTCGAAACAGAATAAAGAAATTCTTATTTGCACCAGCATAATATATGTAAACATAGGCTTCCCGACGGGCCGCGCGGCCGTGGACTGGGAACGTGGTTTGAGGCCTTTATCAAGATGCTGTGGTCTCCCGGATAGCCGCGTACAAGTCCGGCCAGGGCATCGCGGGTGGAAGCCTGGGTCGGGCGAAGCGGTCGATGGAGCCCTCGGCTGAGGCCTGGGTCAGCACGACGGAGGCGTGAAGTGGGGCGTCGACAGCGATGATGATGCTCAGTGATGAAGTCTCGTAACTATGGGGCCTTGGCATTGGTGAAGTCTCACGGCGGTGCCTTGCGGGTTGACCCACGGTTGGCAGTCGATGAGAGCGTGGAGGGCCACCGTGAGATGGGGAGGGGAAGAACAATGGAGGACTCGGTGTGGAGGGACCGACAGGAGGTGGAGGACAATGGGGGTCCGGTGTGGGGGAGCCACTGGTGGGGAGAGACAAAAGGGGGAGTTGGCGTTCTTTGTAACTTTGTCAGCACCGTAGTTGGTTGCTATTTGTATACATTGCGCATGCAAGCAAAAAAATCTCATTGTGCCTAGTCACATGTGACAAAGTATCCCTATTCCTAGTACACTGTAAACACCTTAATGAACAATGAAAATAAATTCAGTGTATATGTATTGAAAAAAAAATGATAATTGTGCAAAGACACAAACAATGACCCATAATCTAGCAATGTTACAACATTTTGAGATTTAAAAAATCAAGTCTGGAATTGCATCCCATCGGATAAAGCATAAAAAGAAGTTTAATTTGACACGGAATTCACTTTCATATCTTCAGTATTATAAAAGTTATTGCCATTTTCATACTCGGAAATTAGCATCTTGTTCCCTATTGCTTATCCATTGACTTAACACAAAAGCTGTAACCGAGGACAGTCAAAAACCCATAACTTTCTTAAAAATTAAGAGAACTGAATGAAATTTTTTGTTATTATAGATAGAAGCATTCTGAAACAAATATTAAACATCTTACTTTGATGACCTGAAATGAAAGCATATAATTAGTTAGTTACCTAACTAGCTAATTACAAAATTGACCGCTGTGATGGAATAGTAATAAACACCCAGACTGCGTTGAAAATTCAAAAATGTGATATTCTCAAGATCAGAACTTTAATATTATTGTATTATATGCTGTAAATCCGTAACAGATGGGGAAATAAATTACAATTTCTAGCAGTAAACCAAGTCTTTATGGCGAAGATCAGTTGCTAGCTGGTACATTGACATATCATAATCAGTAGCATCATCATACTCCTCAGGTTGTTACCAAGAAGCAACTCTGTACATCTTGTTTTTCCTCAACTTTACAATTTTGGCATTGTAAAGTTCAAGTTTTTGCTCTTCAAACCACGCATGACACGCCTTTCTGCCCATTACTTTCCCATTAAGAATGCCCTGTAGATCATCACATTTGGAGTAGTCCAAATTCGGATAATCTCTGCGAATGCAGTCTAAATCGGTCTCTTTTGCTGGGCATTTGGATTGACAATTTTGCATTTCTTTTTCAGAGACATTGGTTTAAAATGTAACGGGGGGGAAAAAACACCGAACAGCGTTAACAGAAACAAGTTATTACTTGCAGTTTTAGAAAAAAAGATAGAAATGATAAAGTTAAACGCTAAAACAAATAGTAAATACCCAACAAAAAAAGTATATTCATCAGCATCAAATCAATTAAATTCATCTAATCAATTAAATTCATCTAAATTCAATTACTAGATCTAAACATCTATCCATTTCTTCAGAAAAGGATATATATTTTTTTAATAGCCTAAGTATCCAAATAACAAACTAATCCCATTCACACAAGAATTCACAATATAACATGATTTTAAAATCTTACTGTCATGAATTTATATGCCAGATGGAAGGAATTTAATGTTTAATTCCCATAAATTAATCTAGAAACATCCACTCAATATAATCAATTTTTTTTGCACAATACATGTGGCTAAAACTGTTGTGGATATTTAGTGTAAAAATATTGAATATGGATAGACAATAAACACAAAATATAGCCGATTTAGATGCTCAAGACATGATTGTCCAAAAACAAAGAGGATTTAAATAATCTTGCGAGTGGGTGGTTCTGGAATGCGATTGATTGGAACGTAAACCCCATATCAGCAGGCAAAGACACGGTTCGTATGGGGCCCAAATAATATTTTCGCATCATAAAATTGGATTAAAGCCACCCCAAGAAGCAAGATTATATGTGAAATAAACGACTTGCCTTTTGTTTTGTCCTGATATTATGATCCGTCACGTTGTAAGCATTGAGGGCGTTCAAAGTCGCTTTTTACTTTCTTCCAACTATTTAATTGTCCAGTGGTTTAAAAAAAAATTATTTTATTATTATTATTTTTTCCCCCGATCGAAGTCCAATCAATTTTTCTTCATCGACTAGCAGCCCGAGGAAATCCCTCTCCGACAAAGCGATACAAACCTGCATTTTAATCCCGCCACCTCCCCCCCTCAAAGCCGCCAAAGTCGTGCACACAGCCTGTGACAGATCTGCAACACTGCTGAAGGTACATAGTCCATGTAGTTGGGAGCTTATTTGGAGATTATCGTGTTTAATAGCCTGATGGTTGTAGGGAAGATGCTGCTCCTGAACCTGGACGTTAGAGTTTTCAGGCTCCTATACCACCTTCCTGTTTTGGCAGGAGTAAAATGAGAGTGGCCGGGGTGTCGTGGGTCTCTGATACTAGCTGCCTATTTTGAGGCAGCAACTTCTGTAGATCCCTTTGATAGTGGGTTGGTCATCTGTGGAACTGGGAAGTGTTCACCAATTTTTGTAATCATCTTTGTTCTTGGGTGTTCGAGTTGCCGAACCAGGCCGTGATGCAACCAGTCAATATGCTCTCTACTGTACACCTGTAGAAAATTTCAAGAGAGCATTCAATGACATACTGAATCTTCTCAATCTTCTATGGGAGTAGAGGCATTGACAGGCTTTCTTTATGATTGTATCAATGTGCTGAGAATGAACTTTGAACCTGTACTTTGAGAATGAAATTCAGGAAGTCATGAACAAAAAATAATTAAAGGATGTTCTAACATCTGGAATATATATTAAACTGAAATGAAACTTGTTGGGATAATAAAATAAAGATGTCGGGGGAAAATGTTGGAACACTCTAATTCACACCCCTTCTGAATTGGCTCACTCGATGCCAATCTCAATATTTTCAGCAAACCTGTGTTCTACAATATTGTCTTCTAGTTTGACCGACTGACCTCTACCATGCTGAGACCAGGCATCTGTTCACGGATATAACATACCCTCCTCTCCTTGACCCTAAACCCACCTATGAACAGCAGGCTGTTCCCAAACCATTACAAATCTTGCTTTCCATTATCTAGCAATGTTACAAAATTTTGAGATTTAAAAATTCAAGTCTGCAATTTATCCCATCAGATAAAGCATAAAAATAAGTTTAATTTGACACCTAATTCACTTTCATATCTCAAGTAATAAAAAGGTTATGGCCATGTACATACTCGGAAATTAGCATCTTGTTCCCTATTGATTTTCTATGGACATAACAAAAAAGCTGTGATCGTGGACAGTCAAAAGCCCATAACCTTTTAAAAATTAAGAGAACTGAATGAAATTTTCAGTTATCATAGATTGAACCATTCTGAAACAAATATAAAATAATCTTACTTGGATGACCTGAAATTAAAGCATATAATTAGTTAGTTACCCAATTGTAGCTAATTTCAAACTTCAATTACTAGATCTAAACATCTATCCATTTATTAATAAATGATTAACATTTTTAAATAGCCTAAGTGTCCAAATAATATTCACAAATAATTCACAATAAAACGTGATTTTTAAATCTCATTTACATCAATTTATAGGCCAAATGGAAGGAATTTAGTGTTCAATTGCTGTAAATTAAAGTCCATTTTAAATCGGCTTTCTAGTGGGATCCTGTGAACGCGCTGGTTTAGAACGTTCACATTGTGCTGGATTTGTGCCTCAAATGCCCAGAAAAATACTGCGGGATATAAAGAGCCCAAAATTAGCTACTCGCTATAGAAAACTTTATATACAGGGTTCTTAAGAAGCCCCTTTTAATGTAAAAATAAGGTACATACCTTTAATTGGTTGCTTTATAAAACCCTGGGGCTGCGAGAGGTTGCGGGTTGAGAGAGTGATTTTTAAACTACTATAACTATTATACAAGGCCATAAAAACTAATAATACCTTTTGCGACGGGGTCTTTCAGCGATTTTTCATTAATGATTTACTAGGCTGAACATTTTCGATTGCAACAGCCTAGTAAAAATCGCGTTTTAAACCCGCCCCCTCTAAACAGCGCCAAAATCGCGCACATGGCCTGGGGCAGATTCTCAATGACGATTCAGGTAGGTTTTGTAACATACCTACATTATCTCCCCTCCAGCCTCACACTGCCTATTTTTATTTCCTATCCAAAATCCTCAAAGGACTGTCCTGGAAGACCCATGGTTTCCACCTTCTCGTGCCCCACTGACCACAACTTCAAATACCTCGACTTGTTTCTCTCTTTTTTCCCCCCCCCCCCCCTTGGTTTCTGTAGATGACATATGCATGTGACCCTTAATATAGTTACCTCATCCCTACTAACCACTCCTCATATCGCAAGTATAATTACAACCTTCCTACCCACATATCGCTCTCTGGTTTCTGTGACAGACCACGTACAGCTAGTGCTTTCTGTAATGCCACAGTATGAATAAAGGAAGTAAAGTCACAGTGTGTTGATAACACTTCTTTACAGTTTCCTCCCACTTACATCTGGGACACCTCATGCTCTCCACCATTTCAGGAACATCGAATTCCTTGGTCACCATTGGCTCACCTTTACCATGGTTGTCCAATCCATTTACACATCCTCATCACAAAGGCTTCAGGTTCATCCATTTCTTCCTAGAACAGAGACCCTACCTGTTCCCCTCAACTAACTCTCTCTTCAGCCTGGCTGAATTAATCTTCACCCATAACACCAATGATTACTCTCACTTTTAGATCATAGATGTGGGCAATGCTTGCTTTTTCCAAATGTACCTAGGCACCGCTCCACAACATTTTCTTTGTTGCATTGATGATTGCATTGGGCCGACCTCCTGTACCCATTCAGAATGTGTTTTTTTAGCAACTTCCAACCTTCCCTCAAATTCACTTGAGCTATATCTGACACCCCCCCTCTTTCTTGATCTCTCTGACTCAATTTCAGGGGACATGGTATTTGCTCATATATACCAGAAACACTCCAACAGCTACCTTAACTACACTCCTCCTGTACTCGCAGCAAGTGTGCGAAGAAAGTCCCAATCTAAAACGTTGCCTGTTCATTTTTTCCCACATCTTGTCTCCAGCTCTATTGTGTTTATAATGGGGATAGTTCCCCTGATCCGTGCCTTTCACCCCACCAGCCTCTCTGCAGACACTTTCCCTGCAACCGCTGTAGATGCAACACCTATCCCTACACCTCCCATTTCATCTTAATTCAAGGACTTCAACAGCCCTTCCAGGTAAGACAGAGGTATATATGCACTTCGTCCATGTCTTGTCTATTTCATTTGGAGCACTCTGTGTCCTCCTCTACATCAGTGTGGAGACTAGGCAACCATTTTGCCGACTACGCTATCAGGCAAGGCCAACTGGGACTGCCATCGCTCACCATATTAACTCTCTGTTCCATTCTCGTACCAACCTGCAAGTCCTTGGCCTCATCCACTGCCACAAATTGGAAGAACTGCACCTTTTATTCCGCTTGAGTAGTCTACAACCCAATGGCATGAACATTGAATTATCCAGTTAAACCACCCTCTTTAGCCCTCTTTCCCCCTCCCACCCCACCCTGTTCTCTTCCACCCTTTATATGTCATAGAATTGAAATAACCACATAAAAACATTATAAGCCACCTGCAGGCTTAATTTTTACGTATATATATATATTGTAGGCTGACTTTTCTGTCTCTCACTCCATCTGGTCCACACTGAATGAATGTAAGCAGCACCATCTGGTTTGATCTTTTAGCACTTAGGAAAAAAAGGAAGAAAATGTCTGGTGAAAATCAATGTTCAGGAAATGAATGAGGTTTTTCAAAATTGAATTTGATAAGTAATGTAGTTTGCAGCTCCCTTTTGAATGTTTTCCATTACTTATTTTACCTCCTAATCTGGAGTATGAATTATTGTCTACTCTATAAATATCTGGAAAATTGAATGTGGTGATTTTAAAGAACCATACTTATTGGCCAAGTTTCAGTGATTTAAGAAGCTTCGAACAATGATGTGAATTACTGCAGTTAAAGTTTGCCTGAATTGTGTTATGTATTATTATACTTTTATCAATTTTCCAGTTATACAAAGTATTTTGATATGTTGGTCTGGCCACAACTACAATTGCAGAAATCAAAATTGGCTATCTGCCAATCTTCCCTTTCTAAAATCTTAAGTGTCAATGTTTTGGATTCCATCTGGGAATAAATTTTCTTTAGAAATAGGTTTTGCCTTCAGACACCTTCTGTATTTTAATGGAAGGGGAAATCAAATTTAATTACACTCACACCTATAATATAATTATTCCATCTTTTCATACAATTAATATTTATTTTCAAGAGTGGAAGAAAAAATGCATTTGTGGAGCGTCTTTTCATGACCTCAAGATGTCTTTGTGATTTGTGACCAATTTGAAGTGTGGTCCCAGTGGGCTGTGTGACATATTGATTCCCCAACCACCACCCCCATCCCGTAGTTCTGATTCTAGCAAATTGAACCATCGGATCACCCTTGTTTAACATAGGATTGGAGAGTAAAAATCTTCTGCAACAATATTTTCGTTTTTTAAGTAGTCAACACTTCAGTGGTACATGTTTTCTTTTCCATCTTTTGAACTCACTGAATTAATGTCAGTGTGATCACAGATCAATCATTAAGACAATCACATTTAAAACAGGGATCTTAAAGCCAACAACATGCGATTAGACTTTAATCTCAAGGGACTGTTAGAATTTAATCCATATTGCCAGACTCTCCAGTGGGCTTTTACTTGCCTTTAGGACCATTGCTTTGTAAAAATGATATTTTTCTACACTACAAATTTAAGTTGTTTTTATTGAAGAATGGTTGCAAATGCCTATTACAGCTGCTGCATGTATTGATTTTTCAGATGCTGAAGGACCTGTTTTTTTTAAATAAAGTGATATCTGAATTTAATGTTATTTTAACAGTTGTAATATTTGAACAACATAATTTGCATTGTGCTGTGACCAGTCACTATACTGATTAGTTTTCATCATTGACATTACGAAACTGATTTTTAATCTGCGCACAACAGAAGTAGCAAAGCTGTCAGTATTTATTCAGAGGCTAGTTTAACTTATCCTAATAGTAAACAAGTAGCTCTTTGCTTGGAGGATGTGATGTGATTTATGAAGTGGGCTGTGTACTGACGTTGAATTCAAAATACCGGACTGCCCCTAACTCCACTCCCATTCCCGATGAACGCTGGGAGTCATTGCAGATAAATACAAATATTTCCCATAAGCAGTGCATTTACAAGGATGGAAAATTGGTTATTTGATCATTTTTTATCCTTGGATAGGTAATTCAATGATGGTGAATATTTGGAACTTTTAACTGGTTTAATGAGGATTCTACTCCAGTCGGGCTCAAGTAAAAATATGAGAATGATGAATCATTCCTTAAACAAATATTGTACAACATTTGGAAATGGACAAGTTTGTCCAAAGGAATTATAGTGTCTGATTGTGACTTCTATAACATGATTCTAGTGAACAATGTCAAACTGACTAAACACCGAAAATATAAATGTTCTAATGGGGAAACAGTGATGAGTATGGAACATGTCAATATTTCAAGTTTATATCCATTCATCAAAACTGATAAGAGTCTGAAAGCTTGTTGACCTGAAGTGTTAGCTGTTTCTCTCCATACACATTTGTTTTATGTTGCTGAATAATTACAATGTCACTATCTGGATTTCAAGTTATTAGCATCAGCAGGATTTTATTTTGTGCATTAACTCTGTACATTTTTTAAATCAATATGTTATCATTTAACTTTATTTCATTTGACCTTTTTGTGCATTTTAAGAACCAGAAGGCAGGACTGGAAACAAGCTCTCACTGCCTTGTAAGTTGAGTGTTTTTTTAAAGAAAAGAGCAACAAGTGAGTGATTCTGTAGTTTTTCCTTCAGGCGATGTGTGAAATGATACGGTTGATTGTGTGAACATTTTTCTGTCGTGGCACGGTTAACTGTGTGCCAGTAGAGGCAGATCAGAAGTTATCATTGTTTAGGTAGTATAAATGTCCCTTTCTCAAACTCCTCTATGCTTATGTAGGGGTAGTAGATGATATTGATTTTAGTATTGTACTTAGCTTCATTAATTGTTTAATTCCACCATGGCCACATTCCCTCTTCTCCCCTCTCCCAACAGGCACAAGTTGTAGGTGTGAAAACACACACCACCAGATTCAGGGACAGTTTCTTCCCAGCTGTTATCAGGCAACTGAATCAACCTACCATAACCAGAGAGCAGTGCTGAACTACTATCTATCTCTGATGTCCCTTGGATTATCCTTGACTGGACTTTGCTGGCTTTACCTTGCACTAAACGCTATTCCCTTACCATGTATTTATGCACTGCAAATGGATTGATTGTATTAATGTATTGGCTTTCTGCTGACTGATTTGCACATGACAAAAAGCTTTTCACTGTACCTCGATACACGTGATAATGAACCAAACTGAAACATCCCTGAGTAAAAGATACGTGTGCCAAAGTATACACTCGTGCTGGCAAACTGAATGGAAAGCTGGAAATAGTGGCAGGACATGCGGCATCTCTGGTGTGAGGTAATTTGTTCCACAACGGACCAGTGTTGAGTTGATGGACAGTACAGCCTACTGCACTGTAACATGCAATTCTAAGTCAGAAGGCTGATTTTAAGATGCAGCGAAAGGAAAGAGGACAAATGGGAGTGTATGTGATGGAATGGATGGCAGGTGAGATTAAGTGACAATAGGAATGATGGTGCAAGTGAAAGAGGTTGGCAAGAATAGATAGTCAGTCTGAAAATGCCAGAAATGCAGAGAAGAGAATTGTCTAAAATTGCCCAAGGAGACCCGTGCTGAATATACCAGTCATCCCAAACTGTTGAATCCTGAGTTGGGAAAGCTGCAACATGCCTAGACAGAAGCTGAAATGCTCTTTTTTGAGGCTACATTGAATTTGTTGTAGCCCGAGAATTGAGAGGTCAGAGTTGGGTTGGTACAGAGAGTTAAACTGACATTAACCCAGAAGGCTAGGGTCACATTTGTCTGTCAGCAGTGTGATTTAAAAAAAAAAAAGCATTTCAATGAAAGATAATTAATTTTGTTAATGTTGCTATCCTTGAGGCTTTCCAATATGATAGCTTGTTAGCAATTAACAACATTTATTTGAAAGATATTCCTGTTGGTCTACAGTATAAACACTTTAAAATCCATCATTCTTTTGACAAGCCGATACATCAATTCTCGCATCAGTTTGCTTTGAATATTGACCATCTGGGTTGGCCTGAATCTATTTGTTAATGTCTTAAGGATGTTTAAAAATCCAAATTGAGTGCATAGAAAAATGGGTCAGTGCCTTGGGGACCGAACCATTAAGAGTGAAAACCTCAACTCTTTCCTCTCTAAGGTTGTAATATAGGTTTGGAGTTTGGACTATCCGTACCCACCACCGTGAAATGCAGAACTTGTTTGCATCTGTTGGCATTGATGACATACAAATACAATGAAAAAGTGAGAATTGATTCTTAAATCTAAGAATTGAAAATCTATAACCAACGTGCCATGATAAAAAATGCTGAACAAAAAAAAATCCCAAGAGATGCCAGGAGCTGTGTGATAAATTATCATTTTATGATATTACTTTCGTATGTAATTAATTTTGTTTGAGATTTTCTATGATATTATAAATGAGGTTCTACAAATGTTTCTGGAATTTATTGCGTGCTGTTAAATAGAGATTTAGAGCTGTTTAATTGAAACATTTTGACATGCCTCAGACCATTTTTTTGTCGTTAAAAATGCTATCGGAAGACATCGTTTGTGTACAAATTATATAAATTGATTTTTAACTAGCAATGGCTAGTGTGTGTCATATGTCATACAGCTACTTATACATTGAATATTATTTCCCATGATTAACTCTTCAAATCAAAACTAACTTGTTGAATAGATACGTTTAGGTGCTCAGCATCCCTTAAGAAATAAAGCATGCACATTATATTTTGATGAAATTATTTTTATCATTCATATCCCTTCCATAAAATCTTAATATGTAATTAGAATTTCAGTGCATGTATTCTATATATCAATGCCTGTGGTGAATGTGTGCTGATTTACCTTGGGGAAGTGAAAATGTAAAACTGTGACAATAAAAAAGTTACCATATGTGCATAAAGCTACAAAGGGAAAACTGTCCTGCTGATCTTATCTGATATATTGGGGTGGGATGTTCTGTGAGGTACCATCAATTCTGTATGGGAATGCCAGGGGTTTCAGGATTCAAAGTCCTCCTGATCTTGCATGAGAGGCATCAGTGGAGCATGTACTTGCTGATGGTGGAAGAAATTAACAGAGGGAAATTAAAGAAAAAATTGAGACTTCGAGGATTGCTTCAAGAGACTTTATTGCATGATATGGAGAGATGGCAGCAGTTAACTGCTCACCAGTTCTCTGACTTCACAGCAGAATTAGCCGACAGTTGTACTATGCAGTAAACAACATTTTTTGCTAGATACAACTATACGAAAATATGTTTAGTCCTTGGCTATATGTTTTCATATAACTACCATCTACTACATGGGTATTAATTATTTCATTGGACATAACATACTTTTTGTTTATGTTAATCTTATTCAACAACAGATGGTTAATATGTCAAATATAATACACGAGCATCTTGACTATTCTATCTCATCTTTCAAGCAGACCGCGCCACTGCCCCCTCTTCGAGCCAGTCATAAGCCCCGATTTACTCCGTATCTATGCGACTAGCGGTTTGGGTTGCAGGTGGCCCACCCAGCTTGACATTCCATCTACTATTGTAATCCAGCATTCTGTAACTTTCCACTGGGAAAACAAGCTTCCTTATCTCTGCCCTAATTTTGTTATGTTTACATTCACCATTCTACACATTCCCAGACGAGGTAATGCGTCTAAATCTTATTTTACCGATTCTCACGATCCTCTTCTGCACCTGGTCAATGAGAGATGCCAATTGCCACATCCGCACACCCTTGTTTGATTCAGATCAAAATTAAATAAGAAAGGATTTTAATTTTTTCTTCCACCCTGATTTACACCTGGTGCAGCATCTTCAAACCCATGAAAAATGGTAAGTATAATGTGATTTGGGGGGGGGGGGGGGGGGGGACAGACGGACTTTAAAAATCTCTTCCCTGCACGGGAGACCCGACCTCTTCCCTGTCGGGTCTCCGTTGTCATTGGGGCCTAGCACCGTGGAGCAGCCTCCAACCAGAACGACATGGGGGCTCCAGTCGCGGAGCTGCAGACTTACCATCGTGGGGCCGGCCGGCCTCGGAGCGTGGGGAGCGATGGTGGCTCGCTGCTGCGGCCCCACTCCGGAGCTTGGAGGCTCCGGCTGCAGGCCTGGTGGACAGGAACATCGGGAGCTCGAGGGTCCGGGTGGGAGACCGCTTTTCGGAGCTCCCGCAAAGCAACTTCTCCAGCCCGTGTCACCCGGCGCGTCTTTAATGGCCACGGGACTTGCCATCGCCCGCCTGGGGCTTCAACATCGGGAGAAAAATGGTGCAGGGGAGAGAAAAGACTTTGCCTTCCATCACAGTGTGGAGGAGATTCACTGTGATGGATGTTTGTGTGAATTGAATTGTTTGTGTGTCTTGTAGGAATTGTTTTGTTTGTATGGCTGTAGAAACGGAGTTTCGTTTGAGCCTCACTGAGGTTCAAATGGAATAAATATTGAATATTGAAAATTGAATCTGGGGACAGTGGTAATTGACAAATCCACACCTGACTCCCGAAGAGTGTTTCTGATCTGTCGGACAGGTGTTGGGGGATTTTGCTTTATTATAGAGAATTCTGTCATCAGCTGTGGACCTTCCTTGGCTTGCCAGTGCCTTTGCAATTAGTAAGCTCACCAGTGCTCTCTTTCTTCTTAATGATGTTCCAAACAGTTGATTTTGGTAAGCCTAAGGTTTGGCTGATGTCTCTAACAGTTTTATTCTTGGTTCTCAGTCGCATAATGGCTTCTTTGACTTTCATTGGCACAACTTTGGTCCTCATGTTGATAAACTGCAATAAAAGTTTCCAACGGTGATGAAAAGACCGAAGGATAGACTAGGTGCTGAGAACTCTCTTATACCTGCATTAAGCAGGCAATTAAACACAACTGAGCCCAGTTGGGTTTAATAATCAAACCCAAATGCCTGTGAAGACATGTGTCCCAAACATAGTGACCTGAAATGGGGGAATATGTATATACACAGCTGTAATTTCTGCAAGGTGAAACCAAAATGTATAAAAATGGCCTTTAATAAAATCTGGCAAATCTCAAATTGTGGAGTACAGAGGCAAATAAATAAATGATGGGTCTTTGTCCAAAACATTATGGAAGGCACTGTATTTCCCTCGTGTCTGCATTGGCCCTTCCTTGAATTGCATCTTGCTCTCTCTAACTAAAAGGAAGCCTCCTGAAAATTATGTTTGAACATTTCATTGGCTGCCCTATATGTATGCTGCTTTATTTGGAACAGTTGTGAACAATTTATGCACATTCTATTAAACATCTTATAATTCTCAGCATCTCTAGCAAATGTCTTAATTTTTCTTTTCCATAGTTCAATTTGCTCAATCGTCCCTGATACTTGAAACCTCTTCATTTTATTATCTGTTTTGTAAATCTTTTATTTTTCAAGTGCTTTTATGAGGGATTTGAAGATAAAAACAGTATAAAGTAATGCAGTTAAAGTGATGTAGTTTCTTCAGTTTTCTATATTATGCAGTGAGTCTGCAGTTGGTTTTGCCGGGGTAATTGAAAATTTCTATTTCATAGTGAGCAATTTTAAATGGGGACCCAATTATGTTTCCTTTCTTTCATAAAGCAGTAGTCTGCCATAACAAATCAAATTACAGGAACCAAGTATTGATTCATAAATCAGTAAAGGACTAAGTTGAACACGAAAGAACTGATAAATGAAATGAGGACACTTGGTGAGGATAAATTTCCAGGTGACTAACGAGAACCCACAAGTCATTTTAAAACTGTGGAAATATCAAAAAGCATTCAGCAGAATAACCCTGTAGGAAGTAACTGCAGATGATGGTTTAAACTGAAGATAGACACAAAGCTGGAGAAACTCAGCGGGACAGGCAGCATCTCCGGAGAAAGGAATGGGTGACGTCTCGGGTCGAGACACTTCTTCAGACAGGTCTCTACTCAAAACGTCACCCATTCCTTCTCTCCAGAGTTGCTGCCTGTTCTGCTTTACTCCCAACTTTTTGTGTCTATCAGCAGTCAGCAGAATGTTGGGGTTGTCGAGGAGCCATGATCCAAGGTGTGAAGATTCATGAGTGCATCTGAGTAAGTGCTAAATTTGTAGGGTGCCAGTGATCCAAAGCCATTTTGTCCCAATGACACACACACACACATGTGCACCTTGTGCAAAGACTGACAATAGACAATACACAATAGGTGCAAGAGTATTTAAGAAGGAACTGCAGATGCTAGAAAATCGAAGGTACACAAAAATGCTGGAGAAACTCAGCGGGTGCAGCAGCATCTATGGAGCGAAGGAGATAGGCAACGTTTCAGGCCGAAACCCTCCCCCCCCCCCCCCCCCCCCAAGAGTAGGGCTCTTCCCCTTTTATGCGGGGGGGCTCTTCCCCTTCCCCCCCCCATAAGGGGAAAAAGCCCCCCCCCCGCATAAGAGCAAGAGTAGGTAATTCAGCCCTTCAAGCCAGCCATTCAATGTGATCATAGCTGATCATCCACAATCAGTACCCCGTTCCTGCCTTCTCTCCGTATCCCCTGACTCCGCTATCTTTAAGAGCCCGATCAAGCTCTCTCTTGAAAGTATCCAGAGAACCGGCCTCCACAGCCCTCTGAGGCGGAGAATTCCACGAACTCACAACTGCAACCCAGACTCACATTTGCAACCCAAGTAATGCAAATAGTCGTCTAGAAAGGGTGCTTACAAAGTTACAAATCCCCTCTCCCCTCCCCCCCCCCCCCCCCCCCCCCCCCCTCCCCCCCCCCCTCCCTCACGGTCATCCATTGTTCCCTCTGCCTCAATACCAAGAGCGGAACTCGCTATCAAAACATGGAGGGGACCGGGGACCCAATTTTTTGGCGGCCATGCGCGCATGCGCACACTCACACACACAGGCTTCGGAGGCTCAATCCAGCGCTAAATGCAGCTCAACTCTGCCTGTCTCACTGGGTTAACTACAGCCCTGTCTAGACTGACGGGATACCAGCGCTGCTTCTCCACGCTGGCCATATTTCCCGCATGTCCAGGAAGGGCTGTAGGCTCACCTGGCGGGACAGGCAGAGTTGAGCTGGGTTTAGCGCTGCTTCTCTGCGCTGGCTGTGGGCTTGGGGGCACCGTGCCCGTCTGACTCCCGACCAAAGATCCTATAATGGAGGATCTTTGCTGCCGACCTCTCTGGCCACCTGTGCGTGGTGTGTGTGGGGCGCGGGTGGGGGGACTCGGGACAGCGCCGGAGGCTCGGCCGGGATCGATCCTGGCTGTGGATACTTTAGCTCTATCCTCTATCCTCTATTTATACAGTATAACCAAATTTCTGAATACAGAAGTTTCTTTACAGAACATTCAAATACAGAAATACAAAACATTTGTGAGGTATGGCCTCATTTTGTTGTCAGGGTGGGAATGAGGTTTCTGATGCTTGCTATTTTTTATGTATATATTTTACTGCAACATCAGTAACAAATTCATAAGGCTATACAGCATGGGAACAGGTTTTTCAGCCCATCTTGTTCATGCTGACCAAGTTGGCATATTGGGCTAGTCCCATTTGTCTGAATTTGGCACAATCCTTTCCATCCATATATCTGTTTAAATCTATATCTATATCTATCTATATATAATATTAAAACTGTGATGGCTGGTTGCTGGCTGGCTGTGTTTCTGCCTGACTTGTGGTTTCCAGCCTGTGATTTGTTGCTACGCCAACACCCAGAGCCACAAACGCCCAGAATGTTTTCATTTCGGTAGAGATTTCACTTTTCATTCCAAGTATTCACTCTATTAAATTTTGTATTTTGTCGTGTTTATGTACACATTTTTATAAAAATCCTTCTCTTCCCCCCCCCCCCCCCCCCCCCCACTCACTCATCTTGTCATCTCCTGCTGGCCAGCGACCATAACGGCTGCTGGCGCCCGCATCTCGCCTCAAAGACGGCATTTAAAAACAGCCGCACTGCTGAGTCCTGAACGGCTTGAGTTGGAGGACCACGTCTCCCGTGGGGGCTACGGGTATGGAACGGCTGCATTGGGGGAGCAGACCCAACGGGTCTGCACTTGGTCTAGTGTATTTTAAAAGTTGTAATGATATCTGGTTCTGTAGCTTCCATCAGCAGCTAATTTCAGTTACTGGCTACCCTCTGAGTGAAAAAAGTTGTCCCTGAGGTCCCTCTTAAATATTTTACCCTCTCACCTTAAATCTCTTTCCTTGTTTTAGAATCCTCGAGTCTGGGAACAAAAACGCAGCATTCACTATATCAATGCCGCTATATCAATGCCACTATATCAATACAATCTTGTACACGTCAAAAAAGTCACACCCAGCCTCTTGAGCCCCAAGGAAAGGTGTCACAGCCTATCCAACCCTCTCCCTGTAACTCAAGCCTCCAGGCTAAGGAAACATCCTGGTGAATCTCATTTGCACCTTTTCCAATTTAATGCATCCTTCCTATAGCGGGGCAACCAGAAGTGCACACAGTATTCCAAACATGGTCTCACAAACATCTGCTGCAACTGCATCATAATGTCTTAACTGCTGTACTCAATATCCTTCACAACAAAGGCACTTATGCAAAGTGCTGTATTCATCACACTGTACATCTGACTTGCCATTTTTAGGGAACCATGCACCTATACTCCCAGATCTGTCTGTTGTGTAACACTCTCCAGGACTCTACCATTTATTGTGTGAGGCATGCCCTGGTTTGACATACCAACATACAATACTTCACACTTGCCAGAGGTAAATTACATTTGTCATCCCTTGGCCTGCCATTCCAACATCTGGATCTTGGTGTATCCTTCCTCATTGTCTACTATACTGCCAGTTTGGGTGTGATCACCAAATTTACTAACAAACTTAACTACATTGTCATCTAAATCATTAATGTACGTAACAAACAGCAGTGGACCAGCACTGATCCTGCATCACACAACTGGTCACAGACCACCAATCAGGATAGCAACCCTCCATAACTACCCCTTGGCTCCTTCCTCAAAACTAATTATGAATCCAGTCAATTAGTTCACATTAGATTCCACGTGATCAAATCTTCCAGTTAACCTCTGCTCGGTCTCCTGGCCAAAACCTCTTGATCCGAAGCCTCAACACTTGCCCTCAAACACAACGCAGCACACAGCTCTTTCCAATGGGCCACCTCACTATCATCTTATTAGCGGCAGTGCCTACTAGATTCAAGATTCAAGATTCAATTTAATTGTCATTTGGACCCCTTGAGGTCCAAACAAAATGTCGTTTCTGCAGCCATACATTACAAACAAATAGACCCAAGACACAACATAATTTACATAAACATCCCTCACATCGCTGTGATGGAAGGCCAAAAAAACTTATCTCTCCACTGCACTCTCCCCTTCCCCTCCCCCCCCCGATGTCAAAGTCAAAGCCCCCGGCTGGCGATGGCGATGGCGATTGTCCCGCGGCCATTAAAGCCACGCCGGGTGGTGCGAGGTCGCACACCGGGTCTTGGTGTTGGAGCCCTCGGCGTGCGCTCGCAGAGTCTCGCGGCCATTCCAAGCCGCGTGGGGCGGTGATGTCAGGCCCCACTCCAGGAGCTCTTCAACCTCGCAACTCGGGCGGGAGAAGTCGCCGTTGCAGGAGCCCTGAAAAGCGGTCTCCCTCCAGGGATCCGCGGGCTCCCGGTGCCGCCGTCCGCCAGACCCGCAGTTACAGCTTTCGAATCTCCGGAGGTCGGGCCGCAGCACCGCTCCACCCGCTCCGGACTCGGCCAGCTCCGCGACGGTGAGGTGAGTAGTCGGCACCTTCTCCTGTTGGAGGCCGCTCCTCGTTACAGCCCCAACGACAACGGAGACCCGACAAAGAAAAGGTTGGGTCTCCCGTGCAGGGAGAGATTTAAAAGTTACCCCCTCCCTCCCCACCCCCCCCCCCCCCCCCCAACAAAAAATAACAAAAACTACATAAAAACATAGACAAAAATAATAAAAACGCGGACGGGCTGCAGAGGCCGCTGCTGACGAGAGTCGCGCCGCCTACCGCCTGCCAATAAGCCAATCAATCCACTCTTTTAAAACTTCCCACTTCTCTGCTCTGTTCAGCCTCTTTTCCTGAAAATTTGTCAGGGGAATAGATGCAGTTATACCTGGAAGCTGCTAGCTCGCTGTCAAGTTGGATTGAAGATAGACACAAAATTCTGGAGTAACTCAGCGGGACAGGCTGCATCTCTGGAAAAAAGGAATAGGTGACATTTCGGGTCGAGACCTTACTGTTGCTTTTGTGAAAATAGTATGCCGCATCTCCCTTGAGTTCACAGATTGGAGGTGGTTGTTGTAATAGGATGGTTGATAAGAACTAAATTTGGAACGGGAAGTTTCATCTTGTACACTTTAGATTTAATACAATTTTAGCAGTAGCATAGTCAATTACTGCTGCACAATCTCTGTAGAATATGAAATTAGAAAGTGAGGAATCTAATTCTTGCAGCATTTAATTATAGACACATATATAAAAGTGTTGTTCTTATTGTTGTCCTTTTTTCTCCCTTAAAGTGATCTTCCTTTTGTAGTGGACACACCATCTCTCATTAGATTTCCTTCTTAATTTTCCACTTTCATGTTCCTTGGAGCTAGTTGTTTGCATGAAGATACAGTTAATAGCCATGTTCCTGGTGATCCCTAAAGCCATGTTTCCCTCACTGTGCCATTATCAGTTTGCATTTTCAGAAAGTTACCACATGGAAAAATTGAAGAAATCTGTAAGTGTTAGAGTTAGCTTAATAGCAGATGCCATTAGATTCATACTTACAGGAACGTTTGGCTCATTGAGTATCTTCCACCCACAAACTATTGTGATTGAGATGAATTGGTTTAAAAACCACAACACAATAACTTGTTTTCCAGCTATTCTTTCCAATTATCCAGGATTTTAATTGTAATTTTGTATCATGCGCCATCTCACTGGACCGGCTCCCTTTCATTTAATCATCTATATTACTAAAAGTCTGTTCTTGACCGGTTTTGGCCATCTGTGCTGCGATTTCCTAGAGAACGCCGCCACCTACGGCCGTCATTTTTGGCCAACTTGCTCAGAGTCCCCCTCCGCCGCATGTGTGCTGAGGAATTTTCCCGTCGATTAAAAATGACAGATATATTAATGTTTTTACAAAATTCCCCATTCTCGCTGCTGCCCCCGCTGGCGGCAGGGGGGAGGGACTATAAAACCAGGAAGTGGTGTGCCTCACTCACTCTTCAAGATGGAGGAAGGCAGAGGGTCATGTTTCTCTGAGCTGTGAATAACACTGAACACATGTCTACTCAAATGTAAGTGCCCTTAGTGGTTCTAAAATGCTTGCAGAATGTGTCTATTGGTTCTAAAGCTAGCAAAAAAAATGTCTATTGGTTCTAAAGCTTGCAAAAAGTGTCTATTGGTTCTAAAGCTGGCAAAAAAATGTCTATAGGTTCTAAAGCTGGCAAAAATATGTCTATTGGTTTTAAAGCTGGCAAAAATATGTCTATAGGTTCTAAAGCTTGCAAAAAAACATGTCTATTGGTTCTAAAGCTTGCAAAAAAAAAAGACTATTGGTTCTAAAGCTTGCAAAAAATGTCTATTGGTTCTAAAACTTGCAAAAAATGTCTATTGGTTCTAAAATTCATACCAGCGCTCCAGAAAGCAGTAAAAGGCACTACTGTAAATGCACTCACTTCCTGTTTGCATTGTATATTGATTTTAGATAAAACGCTATCACTTACGGCTGTGATTTTTGGCCATCTTACTCAGTCCCCCTCCGCTGAGCAGATGCAGAGAATTCTTCCCATCAATGAAAAATAAAAGTGTTATTAGTTTAAAAAGAAATGTTGAGAATCTCTCTCCTGTCAATCACTCCATGAAAGCCTCACCTTTTCCGGCGGGGGGGGGGGGGGGGGGGAGGGGTTATAAAACCTGGAAATGTGGGTGTGGCTCAGTCTTTGCAAGATGGAGGAGGGAGAGGTCACGACTCGCTGTCCTTAATGGCTTTGTACCCTACTTCAAATGGTATGAAACTGCACTTGAATTTGGTGGCCTTGCACCCTGCTAGAAGTGGTAAGAAACTGCACTTGAATTTGGTGGCCTTATACCCTGCTTGAAATAGATTTTCAAGGATTAGCCGTGAGTCAACTACCAGCCCACCAGCCGTGAGTGAGTTGCCAGCTCAACAGGCTTGATTGACTGAGACGCCAGCCCAAGAATCCATTTGGCGCACAATTTGCATACTAGCCCTCTGGAAACCAGTCCCTTCAGCCCACAACACCCATACTAACGCTCCAGAAAGCGCCCCCCCCCCCCCCCCCCCAACTGGCCACCAATATTAGAATTGTGGAGAGGTGGAATATTGCGTTGGATGACCAGCCCTCCTGTGTGATATGCTGGGACCCAACGGGTCCTACTTAGTCTAGTATATCATATCATTTTCTCACAGATTTTCTTTGGTAGTGAACTTATCATTTCCGTATTTAGATTGCCCTGTGACAAATTTGCTGAGCTGGATACTTAAAGCCCTGTCCCACGGTACGAGTTCATTCAAGTGCTCTCCCAAGTTTAAAAAAAAAAATCAAACTCGTGGTAAGCACGTAGAATGAACATAGCGGGTACGGCGGAGCTCGGGGACGTCTCTTAGCGGCTCGATACGGCAGGTACTCGGGAAACGAGGTAAACTCGGGAAAACTCAGTAAGATTTTTCAACGTTCAACCCATTCCTTCTATCCAGAGATGCTGCCTGTCCCGCTGAATTACTCCAGCATTTTGTGTCTATCAAATGTAATACTTGTTTTTCTGAAACGAGAATAGTTTGAAGGTGCTCTTCAAACACCATATCTGTACTTTTTTTGATAGATTTGAGGCTTTTTTGGTGGTAAATATCAATGCAATAGACAACTTGGTCTGAAGAATCATTATCCTGGAGATTTTTTGTGATGACCTATTCCAAGCCTTATTGGCCTTTCATTTAGATGTGCAGATGGGAAAGTGCCTACAAACTCTGGTCTAAAAAAATGTAAATAATTCAGCGCCTGTGGAGGAAATAGACAATCATTATTTCTGGTTGGAACCCTTCTGTTTGGACTGACTGGTTGCATCGTGGCCAGATTTGGCAAATCCAACGCCCAGGAATTAAGGAGACCACAGAAAGTGGCGGACACTGCCTCTTCCCATCAGAGAATGGATCTGCAGGAAACGCTGCCTCAAAAAGTCAGCCAATATCATCAAAGACCCACACCACCCTTGCCATGCTGTCATTTTACTACTACCCTGTGGAAGAAGGTGCAAGAGCCTGAAAACTGAGACCAGCATGTTCAAGAGCAGCTTTTCACCAGCAACCAGGCTCTGGAACAATACACAATACTAACCCTACCTCAGCAGCCATCATCTAGACTGTCTTTAGATGCACTACATTCTATGGTTTTGCATTACCTAGTATTTTTTATGATATTATTAATTATATATTTATGTGTGTTTATTTTGTCATCGTAAACCCCCAGACACCCTTGTTGCGGTTGATGGCGCCATCACCTGCAACACCTCTATTTCCTGCACCTGCAGTCACCCTGGCTCTCTCCAGGCAGAATAGGCTTAGATACGCAAGGAACTGCAGATGCTAGAATTTTGTGTAAAACATAATGTGCTGGAGTAACTCAGTTGGTCAGGCAGTATTTCTGAAGGTCAAGGCTAGGCAGGACCCTTCCTCATAATTCAGAACAGCGCTAGAGTGCCTTTTGGTCCTTGCCTTTCACCCCACCACTTCTTCAATGTTTCCACCAGCTACAACATGATCCCACCACCAGTCACTTCCCCTCACCAGCCACTTCTTCTGCTTTCCTCAGGGATCACACCGTCCATGATTCCCTGGTTTACGCATCCCTCCCTCCCTCACCCAACTCCCCCTCCAGGAGTTTTTCCTGTAACCACCAGAGCTTGAATCTTCCTGCCAATGAACTCCTTGCCTTGATGCAGCTGTCTCTAGGAAAGGAAGGTGAACCATGGAAACAAATAAAAGGGGTTATAGTGGGTCTATTCCAACATCTGCAATCACTAGTAGCAACTTTGTCGTAATCTATTCATTCTTTCCTTCCACCCTATCTTCTGAATTTAACATTGCACCTAATTCCTAACTGCAAATTAATATATTTTTTAAATGGTCATCAGTTGAAATGTTCATTAATATTTTGGGCGGCACAGTGGCGCAGCAGTAGAGTTGCTGCCTTATAGCGCCAGGAAGCCGGGCTTGATTTGGACCATGGGTGCTGTCTGTCTGTATGTAGTTTGTACATTTTCCTCGTGACTGTGATCATTTTCACCGGGTGCTCTGGTTTCCTGCCACACTCCAAAGGCATATATGTCCGTAGGTTAATTGGCTTCGGTAAAGATTGTAAATTGTTCCTAGTGTGTAGGATAGTGCTAGTGTACGGGGATCACTGGTCGGTGCAGACTCGGTGGGCCGATAGTCATGTTTCCACACTGTATCTCCAAACTAAACTTATTAGGACTTGAATTGGGAATATCTGGAAACATTTTAAGCTGTAGTGCACACCTTGGCACACTATGTACATCATACAAGATAATAACCTCCACATTGTCTGTAAGAAGTTGGTAAAGAAGAATATTTGGGGCCCTCTCTCATGGATATTCCCATCATTCATCTCCTTTTCCCACAACCACATTTCAAGTTAAAAGGTTATTAGGAGAACATCTTCAGTGCATAAATGTAATGCCATGGTAGTTAAAAGTAAAATGTATTTGAAAAGATGAAAATGTCATTAAAAGAGCTGGACTTATCTGAGATTTGAAGTACATCTACTTTGAAGCTTTGCATTTCAGACAGCCATTGCGATGGTTATGAGCTTATAGTCACATGTAACGGGATGACAAATTGCTCTTGCCATGTTAATAACCTCCACTTGAGGAACAAAAGAACAAAATTCATATTTGATGTCTTAAAACTGGATTAATTTCATCCTGATCATAATAAGACCTCTGTAAATTTTGAAAGAATGTCATTGTATCAGCCAGGCAATGTTGTGTAAAATTGCATTTTTATGGCAATTCTGATGAGCAGACTTTTGGAAAAGGTCCTCTACTTTGCTGATTGATGGGAGAAAAGAATAGCAACTATAGGTGCAGCATTTCCCAGAGAGAGACTGTCATATTTCTGACAGTCTTCTGTACAAATTAATTTGGCATTTGCCAGCTAGAAGTAAGGCATTAGGGGCATTCAATCAGTAGCTGCTTGATTATTTAATCTACACGATAAAGGATTAACACTTTTTTACGGAATATTGAAAATAAATTGAACTCGAGAACCTCAAGTCGAAATTTAGCTTTGCAAATGAATCGAAGTTCTGAAGAACCTTGTTAATTCAATAGGTTATCAATCTATACTCAATTTCTCTTACAAGGGCTTAATGCCCTTGATTAACAGAAATCTATCAGTCACATTTCACTTGACATAGACTGTACAGCATATTGGGGAAGAGAAGGTTCAGGTTTCTAATATCCTTTGTTTGAAAATTGCTTCCATTCATCACCTGTAATTGCTGTAATTTTAAGATTATGCTACCCTGTTGGAATTTCCCATTTGAAGAACCAGTTTTACTCTTTGTACCTTATCAACACCTTTAATCACATTAAATATACCATTCAGATCACTCCTTAAACTTCTATATTCAAGGGAACACAAGATTAATGTGCGTAACCAGTCTTCATAATTTTAATCTGAGGAAGGACATTCTTGCCATAGAGGGAGTACAGAGAAGGTTCACCAGACTGATTCCTGAGATGTCAGGACTTGCATATGAAGAAAGACTGGATAGACTCGGCTTATACTCGCTAGAATTTAGAAGATTGAGGGGGGATCTTATAGAAACTTACAAAATTCTTAAGGGGTTGGACAGGCTAGATGCAGGAAGATTGTTCCCGATGTTGGGGAAGTCCACAACAAGGGGTCACGGTTTAATGATAAAGGAGATATCTTTTAGGACTGAGATGAGAAAAACATTTTTTACACAGTGAGTGGTGAATCTCTGGAATTCTCTGCCACAGAATGTAGTTGAGGCCAGTTCATTGGCTATATTTAAGAGGGAGTTAGATTTGGCCCTTTTGGCTAAAGGTATCGGGGGGGTATGAAGAGAAGGCAGGTACAGGATACTGAGTTGGATGATCAGCCATGATCATATTGAATGGCCTACTCCCGCACCTGTGTTTCTATGTTTCTATGTTAACCTTTTTAGTCCCTGTATATTCTTCAGCATCTGTCCTGCATTACTTAAGACCAGTGTACCTCCTTCCTAAAGTAGGATGCCAGACCTTGCCACAGTACATTTAAAAAAGTATTAAGTAAAGCATTTGAAATGAAGGAGAGAAGGTGCTGGGGAGGGAAGAGTTTGGAAAGGGGAACAGAAAAGGCAAATTAAGGGAGGGAATATTGAAAGCAGTGACAGGACTAGAATGGGACAATGAGGGAAATAAAGAGTATAGAGCATGTTCACATGAGTATGTGGTTCAAGTGTTACTTGGCATATGAGTGAGGTAGATGAGTGTGTGTGTGTGTGTACACGCATGACTGGCTGCACACGTGTGGTACAGTCCATGCAGCAGAGCCATGTCTCTGATCATTGTGGAGCTTCTTGCCATTGGACCATGACCTTGTGCTATCAGTTCTGTGTGGAGATTGCTATGCATTGGCCACAATATTTAAAGAGAATTAATTCAATAACATTGTAGATTCCAAATATGCATTTACTTTTAACGTCTGATGGACTGCCGAAAACAAAAAATGCTACCTCTGAACTTGGGCCCGTTTTAAAGAAAGCCCAAGATTTATTCTATACTTTTTAAGTATACTTTGAGGTATCTGTAAGATTTTATAATGTTAGTTGAATCACTAAAGCACACATATCATCAGTTCCTAACTTCTCATCCATTTGTTACTATTTTGATGCATTGAGTTTTAACATCAGTTTCTTAGTTTATACTTGGAAATTGCTCATTTAAAATAGTGATTTCAGAACCTTGAATAGCTGCTGGCCAGTATCATTGGAGCGCATTTGTTGTCTAAAACTAAATCCAGATCTGAGCATGTATCAATGAAATTCAAGGTTATAGTATTGACGATTGATAATGAGGACTAAAGTTGGTTTTGTCAAAGCTTCATGTCAGGTGGAGATTTTGTGGTTGGCTATAAATCCACGGTACACTTGTCAGTATTTAGAAGGTCATTGCTACCAGCTTTTAAAGTTTGACACCATATTTATTATAAATCAAATTATGAATCTTTATTTAAAGAGTTGCTGGGTTCCAACTGACTGGTACAAGGTCTTGCATTGATTGTTCTTGCTGCTTATTTTAGGAATGTCAAAGCACATTTTCCAATTTGAACAATAGCTTGTGATTTGACATTATATTGCAATAGAAAAATGCCAAATCATGCACAGGGGTCTCGGCAAAATAAGGAGTGGATTAACTAATCTTTGGATTTTTAAGACATGAATGTGTAGTAATATGTTTATTGGAACTTTTAAATGTTAAATATGAACTGTTATTTCCAAGTACAAACTGAGAAACTGATGTTAAATTCCATGAGCAATGCATCCAAATAATCACAAATGGATAAGAAGGTAGGAAGTATGACTATATGGTTTAGTGATTCAACTAATGTTACTAACTTTTAAATGTTAAATATGAAATATGAAAGTTACTGCAATCCTACTGACCATACCCACTACATCCATATCCAAATCAATCATGTATATTACAAACCACAAAGATCCAAGCACTGATCCCTGTAGAACACCATCAGTAACAGCATCCAGTTGCTAAAACTATCCTCTCTATCTCATTGCCAGGTCAAGTTTAGATCCATTTGCCAAATTGCCCTGGATCCCAAGAGCCCTAACCTTTGCCCCTGCCATTCTGAGTGATCATTAATCCAGTCCCTCAGCACATTCTCCAATATCTTCTCTAATACAGTTGTTAGGCTCCAGGGTCTGTAATTACCAGGCTTTTCCATGCTTCCCTTCTTGAAAAGAAAGTTCATAAGTTCATGTCATAGGAGCAGAATTAGGCCATTCAGCCCATCGTGTCTACTCCGCCATTCAATCATGCTGATCTATTTTACCCTCTTAACCACATTCTCCTGCCTTCTCCCCATGATGTTTTTTCACACTTACTAATCCTGTTAATCTCCACTTTAAAACCACCCAAATTCCTGGGCCTCCACAGCTGTCTGTGACAATAAAGTCCACAGATTCACCACTCTCTGGCTAAAGAAATTCCTCCTCTTCTCCTTTCTGAAGATATCCATTTTATTCTGAGGTTGTGCCCTCTTCTGGCCGTCACTTGTGGAAACCCACTTCACCCAGGCCTTTCATTATTCGGTAAGCTTCAATGAGATCCCCCTTGTCCTTTCAAACTCCAACACATAGGGGCCCCAGAGCCATCAAACATCAATGTGTTATCCCAATCATTCCTGGGATCATTCTTGTAAAAGTTCTGGATTCTCTCCCATGCCAGCACAGCTCTTGCTCAATATACTTCAAAAGCTGTGTGACCAGTGAATTATGAAGTGTCGGCATTACATTCCTGCTTTTATAGTCCAGTTCTCTCGAAACGAATGCTAACATTGCATTTGCCTTCCTTACTCCACCATATATGCTGTCCTCCATTCTACAGAAAGCTGACGTGATCAGCAAGAATGTAAAAATCCTCAGCCAAATCCCTAGCAATCTCTCCCCATGCCCCGTACAACAGCTTGGGATGGATACTATCTGGGCCTATGGACATGCCACTTTAAGCCCGACATCGAGAAACTCCTCTTCATTTAATGGGGCACTCATTACATTTTCTCCTTGCTCTTCACTAAATTCTCCAACTACAAAGTCTATTTCTTCAGTGAATACTGATTATACAGTATTCATTATGGGTGAGTCCATGCCGAAGTTGTCCCTAACATGTCACCCATACTTTTTTTCTGCAGTTAGTATACTTAAATAATGCATTTGGTTTAACCTTCATCCTTTCTGCCAGTAAAACTGTGGCACAGCTACATAGAAAATAGGTGCAGGAGTAGGCCATTTGGCCCATCCAGCCAGCACCGCCATTCGATGTAATCGTAGCTGAACACCCCGTTCCTGCATTCTCCCCATATTCCTTGATTCTGCTATGTTGATAGAATGGTGCGGCTGGGCTTGTATACTCTGGAATTTAGGATGAGAGGGTATCTTATTGAAACATATAAGATTATTAAGAGATTGGACATGCTAGAGGCAGGAAACATGTTCCCAATGTTGAGGGAGTCCAGAACCAGGGGCCACAGCTTAAAAATAAGGGGTTGGCTATTTAAAACGAAGATGAGGAAATACTCTTTTACCCAGAAAGTTGTGAATCTGTGGAATTCTTTGTCTCAGAAGGCAGTGGAGGCCAATTCTCTGGATGCTTTCAAGAGAGTTAGATAGAGTTAAAGATATTGGAGTCAGAGGATATGGGGAGGAGGCAGGAACAGGGTACTGAATGTGGATGATCAGCCATGATCACAGTGAATGGTGGTGCTGGATTGGCTACCTTCCAATCCACAGGAACTGATCTAGAATCTATGGATCATTGGGAGATGATCACCAATGTGTTCACGTTTTCCAGAGCCACCTCCTTGAGTACTCCTTGATGCAGACCCTCAGGCCCTGGGGATTTATCAGCCTTCAGTCCCATCAGTCTACCCAACACCATTTGCTGACTAATGTGAATTTCCTTCAGTTCCTCCGTCACCCTAGATCCTCTGTCCTCTAGTATATCTGGGAGATTGTTTGTGTCTTCCTTAGTGAAGCCAGAACCAAGGTACCTGTTCAACTTGTCTGCCATTTCCTTGTTTCCCCATAAGAAATGCACCTGTTTCTGTCTTTAAGGGACCCACATTTGTCTTAACTAATTTTTTCCTCTTCACATACCTAAAGAAGCTTTTACTATCCCCATTTATGTTCTTGGCTAGCTTACCTTCGTACTTCATCGTTGCCTTTTGTCATGTTCTTTTTTAGTACATTCTTGTACTTTTTGACAGTCTCACTTGTCTTTAGTTCCCTTAGCGCTCTCCTTTTTATATAACTCTCAATAAGCTTTGACTTCCAGGGTGAACAAGTTATTCCAGGCTTTTACCCTTGCAGGGACATGTTGGCCCTGAACTCTTAATATATTTCATTTTGAATACTTCCCACTGTGCAGATGCCCATGGTCAACCTTATCCAGATCCTGCCTTATTGGCTTTCCCCATTTGTTTTTTTTTGGTCCATCCCTATCCTTTTCCATAATTACTTTTGAAATAAATAAGGTTGTAGTCACTATTCCATGATTCTCCTTCACTAGTAATCCCTCCACTTGACCACCTTAATTATTCAAGGTACTATTAAGGTGGAGATTGATAGATTCTTGATTAGTATGGGTGTCAGGGGTTATGAGGAGAAGGCAGGAGAATGGGGTTGTGAGGGAAAGATAGATAAGCCATGATTAAATTGCGGAGTAGACTTGATGGGCTAAAAGGCCTACTCCTGCTTCAACAATTTATGAAGCTAAGATGCAGTTGTATTGCTTCCCTTGGTCTATCCACATGTTGTGCCAAAAATCTCTGTTGAACAAAAGCCACAAATTCTTCCCCTTACTGATCCTTTTACGTTAAGCCAATCTCAGTTAGTGTTTAGGAAATAAAAATACTCTTGTTTTGTGACTGTTTATTGCACCACCTTGATACTTGCTTGCATATCTATTCCCCTATCTCCTTTGGATGTCTGTAACACTGTTCCAGAAAGGTGATAACACTCTTTTTGTTCCCAATCTTACCCATATGGCCTTGCTTGATGAGCCTTCGAGGTTATCTGTCAGTACTGAGCTAATATAGTCATTGGTTAACCATTCATTTCCACATCTTCTCTGTTTGCTCACGAATATTTTGTACCCTGGGATATGAGTTGCTAATGCTGCCCCTCCTTCAACCAAGTTTCAATTATGGCAACAATATAGTATTTCCCTTTGTAAAAATCAACTTTAAATTCATCCATATTATGTTAGACTCCTTGCATTAAAATAGATGCAACTTAGTTTTGAAATACCTTGATGTTCACTTGCCCACTTATTCTGCCTAATGGGCTTCCTAACTATTTCATCTCTAGGTGATTGCAAATCTCTATCTGAATGTCTACTTTTAGCCCCATTCCCCTGCCAACACAGTTTAAACCTACCCTAAAGGTGCTGGCAAACCTCTCCTCAAGGATAGACATAATGTGCTGTAGAAACTCAGTGGGTCAGACAGCATTTCTAGAGAACATGTATAGATGATAAGTTGGGCTGGGACCCTTCTTCAGACTGATTGTAGGCAGCCGGAAGTAGAAAGCTGGAAGACAGGAGGGGCTGGACAAAGCCTGGCAGGTAATAGGTTGATACAAGTGAGAAGGGTTATTTGGTAGGCAGATGCGAAGATCCTATAGGATCTTTGGGCAGATGGTTGGATAAAGGCTGAAAAATGAAAAGACAGAAGGTGTGAGACAAAAGGATTGAAGAGTTGTGAATTGTGAAGCAAGAGGCATAAATAGGTGCTAATCCAGGTTGAGTATTGGAGGTTGGGGAGAGGGGGTGGGGAGAAGGGAGTATGGTGATATGGGGAAAGAAGGGGGGGGGGGGGGGGGTTGAGTAGTATCCTAAATTTGAAGAATTTGTGTTTATACCATTTGGGTTGTAAACTACACAGGCAGAAAATGAGGTGTATTTCCACCAGTTTGCATGTGGCCTCTGGCAATGGAGATGGCCCAGGACGGAAAGGTCAGAATGGGAAGATGTTAAAATAGTTAGCAGGCCTTGGGGGACTGAATGTAAATGTTCAGTGAAATAGTTGCCAAATTTACGCTTGGTCTCGCTGATGTACATGCGGCCACATTGCGAACATAGTGGTGCACGTGAACCTCTGTCTCAGCTGGAGAGACTGCTTGGTGGAGGTGAGAGAAGAGATTCAAGATTCAAGAGATTCAAGATAGATTTAATTGTCACGTGTGCCTGATGGCACAGTGAAATGAATTTCCATACAGCCATACAATAAAAATAAACAGGACTCAACACACTATAGGGTTTGACATAAAACATCCCCACACAGCAGAATCAAAGTTTCCCACTGTGTGGGAAGGCACCAAAGTCAGTCTCTTCCTCCACTGTTCCCCGTGGTCAGGGCCTCCCCAAGCCCTCCGCAGTTGCAGCTACGGGCGGCCCGATGTCCAGGACCGCTCGCCGGGATGATACAAGTCCGACGTCGGGGCTGCGGGACGTCCTCAGCGGCGTGGACACCAGAGTCGGCCCCCTCCTACCGGAGTCGGCGGCCTCCAATGTCCGTAGGCCGCGCCGGGTGGAGACTGCTGCTGGAGACCCTCTGCAAGGAGCCCCAGGACTCCACGATGTTGTTCAGCGCCGCCCGCGTTGGAAGCTCTCCGCACCAGAGCTCCACGATGTTGGAGCAGCGGCCCAACGCTCCGGAGCTCCAAACGGCGACCCAGGTAGGCATCGCCCGCTCCCCGGTGACTCCAGCGCTGCGCCGCCGCTGTAGCAGCCCTGGTTCAGGGCATTCGGAGAAGAGGTATAGGGACAGGTGCTACATCTCCTGCTGTTGTAGGGGAATGTACCCGGGGGGGGAAGAGACGAGTGAACCAAGGAGTTGTGAAGGGAGCAGTCTCTTTGGATGGCAGAAAGGGGTGGTGGTGGTGGGAAGATGTAACTGGTGGTGAGATCACGTTGGAGGTGACAGATGTTGGATGTAGAGGCTAATGAGTTTGGGTGTAACCCTTTCCACGTACAGATCCCACCTTCACAGAAATGATCCAGGAATATGGAGCCTGTCATTTTGCATCATCCCTCCAGCCACACATTCATCGAACCTATCCTTCAATTCTTATACTCATTAGGTTGTGGCACAGCCACAGTAAAATTACTACCTTGTTCCCTAAACCCTGTTGCAGGATCTCGCCCTTTCTCTTACCTTTGTTGTTGATACCAATATGAATCACATTTGTTGGTTGTCAATCCTTCCTTTTCCGAATGCCCTGACATTGGGGAGGCAACATGCCAAACTGGAGATAGACACCATCTCTGGAGAGAAGGAATGGGTGACGTTTTGGGACGAGCCCCAAACTGGAATGTCCTTTACGTTTACAGAAGCAATAGATTCCCCAACCGACAACACCCTCCCATCCAGTCATGTATTTGGTTGTTACTTTTGTTTTTCTAAGGGGGGCCATCTCCCCAACTGTATTCAAGACCATGGATCTGTTCAATACTACAATGGGAGGTGAGCTGGCTCCAAGAGGGACATTGCATAGTTGGGGCATCTGCCGGTGTGTTGCACATGTGATAGTGAATGAAAGATTCTCTAATTGATTCCTTAAAATTCCATCTACAATTCGGTGAAGGTCTGATTTAATGCCCACTATCTTTAGACCTTATAAGGTAACAGCAACACGTAACAAGAAACAGGTAATAGATAGATAATCTATTGTGGTGCAGATGATTGGACACCACACTGCAATTTGCCTGAATTGTTTTCTATAAATATCCGTTTGATGGGGTTAGCTTCATCCAACCGATAAAAGATCATCCTTTCAGTAAATGTTGTTGTTATGGTACACGCAAGTACACTTAAACGCTGGTGAGGCTTAAATGACCATTAACTTGGAGGTTACATGGCTAATGATAAGCTCTGCTGACTTTGTTTGGGGAAAAAAATAAAATAAAATCTTGTGATAATTAACCAATTGAAAAGATTTTTCAGTTGATATGAAGCTGTTAACAGCAAGGCTAAAGAATCCAGGAGAGCACTCTAGGGAGCATTCAATTCTGAGTCATAACCGCTTATTTCAATCCTTTGTGATTTGTTAATAGCTAAAATTTTGTGCATATTTTTTGATTGTGATAACTGCTAAAATTGTAGTGGCTGAAAAATAATGACTTTTATAGATTTGACTTCTTGGATCAACTGAATCGGTACTTATTAAGTCAAGATCCAACAGTGTGGTTTTAATAATGTTTTTAAAATTGTAATTAACTTTAATAGCAATAATTCTTACTCTAAGGAGAGAAGAATTTATAAAAGAAGGAACTGAGTGAAATTATATGAACAAAGACAAAGTACTGGAGTAACTCAGCAGGTCAGGCAGTGTTGGAGGGGAGAAATGGGAGCATCTAGGTGTGGAACAGACGATAGTGGGGAGGGGGGGGGGGGGGGGGGGGGGGTGGTGAGAGAGGGAGAGGAGGAGGGGTTTATGGGGGTCGATTAGTGATTTGTAAACAATCCACACAGATTGTGAGGTGCTGTTTCTCCAGTTTGCATTTGGAGAAAGCCCAGGGCAGAAAGATCACTGTAGGATAGGAAGGGAAGTTAAAATGGTTAGCAACCGAGAGATCCGGCATACCTTGGTGTACTAAGCATAAGTGTTCAGCGAAACGGTTGCAGTGTCTACAGGAGGTCATATCGGCAACACCGACCGATATAGTAGATGATGTAGTAGATGAGGTCGGAGGAGGGGCAAATGAACCACTGTCGCACCTGGAAGGACTGTTGTGGTCCCTAGTTTGAGTAGGAGGTACAGGAACAGGTGTTAATCTCCTGCGGTTGTTATGGGTTGCATGAGCCAAGGAGTTGTTAAGTGAATGGACTTTGTGGAAGACAGAAATGGATGGGGATAGGAAGATGTGACATGTAGCGCAGATCATGTGGGAGGCGACAGAAATGTCAGAGGATGATATGTTGAATGGGTAGACTAATGGGGTGAAAGATGAAAAGATGAGGACTGGGGAACTTTATCTGTTCTTTCTGGGGACAGGAGAGCAAGAGCAAAACTCGGAGATGACGTGATCGTGTGATGGGTAATTTAAGCCAAATCCACTAAATGGATCCGGGGCCCATTGAACTTTTACCCTCATACCAAACTATACAGTTTAATTTGGAATAATTCATTTTAACAGAACTGTGCAGAGGTGAGGCAGAGAAAGGAAATGGGGATTAAGAGAGGTGAGTAAAGAACAGAGTTGAGAACATTCTCAGTTTCACAGTCTAATATAATTATAACATTTTTAATAGTAATTAAACGCTGAAGGAATGAGATGTCACATAAAATTTAATTTTCAGTGGCAGGAAGTTTATTGAGATATCATTAAAATTAATGGAAATTAATTTCAAATTAAAATGTTCACTGAAGAAGGGTCTCGACCTGAAATATCACCCATTCCTCTCCAGAGATGCTGCCTGTCCCGCTGAGTTACTCCAGCATTTTGTGTCTACCTTCAATTTAAACCAGTATCTGCAGTTCTTTCCTACACTAAATTAATGGATATATATATATATTTCTCCAAACCATTAGTTGTTAATTATTTTAGTGTTGGGAGAGTATGTGATTATCTTATACTTCATCATTTTATTTAAGCTATTAGAAATAACATTGAAGTTTCTTACACAACACATTGTACTGCACCTTAACCAATATTCAATGCTGCAGTATTTCTTCGCATTGATTTGTGTTCTTCCATAAGGTTCAACTGTGTGAATTTCAAATTCACTCTTGTCTCTGGATATTTTTTTCACTTTTGTATAAATGCACAGTTAATTGCTCCATGTGGACAGATTTGATTGCATGATTGCACATTCATAGTCTGGCATCTGTATACTGTATATGTTTGAGCTTTATTTATTTCTCCAACCATAACTAAATATAGTAAAGTTCACTTCAGGGACAGTTGTACTGTCAGTAGTTTTGTTTCTAATGATCGTTAAATGAAGATATTCTCTTTTACTTGCACTGAATTTCACAGACATGAATATACTTATTCAGATGTAATATGATTAACAAAATATACACTTCTGAATAGTCAAGTAAATTGATACTGATTTAAAGAAAACTGCAAGCAATGACAGGTAAATTTATTTGAGCTGTTTCCTTTGATTCGTGGAAATGTATTTTTTTTTTTTAAAGTTTGACAGCTGAGTGACCCCTTTTAAATGTTCATACTTTGTTATCTGAATAAATGTGTTTATATTTTGAGTAGATTATGTTGCTGGAAAATTGTTTCCTTTGTCAAATCTGTGCAATTGGTAGTACTGTCATTTAAGAGTGAAGCCTAGTGTGCAGACAGTCGTGGCGCCATATAGTATTGCACTTGGTTTTATAACAATATAAAACCATGTCAAAATAACATGATTGACCGGGGGGCTTCGAGGGGAGAGCTCAGAGCTGTAGGGGACATTGGGGTGTCTTGTGCATTGCTTTGAGGATAATTCAGGGATGATATGAGCAGGTGACTGATCTACTCATTTTTAAGTTTCCGTTTGGTCCATAATGAGGGTGGCAGGGAAAGGCGATAAGTACACCTACCAAAAGTACCAGTGGAATAAAATGGAGCAAAAAAAATAAAAGTCAATTTTTTTTGTCTTTATACATAGAAAAAAATTAGAGACACTAGAAGATAATTTGAGGAAGCACATTCTTGCTAATGTGGAGTGCAGCGTAGGTTCACGAGGTTAATTCCCGTGATGGTGGAACTGTCATATGATGAGAGAATGGAGCAACTGGGCTTGTATTCAGTGGAATTTAGAAGGATGAGAGGATATCTTAGAGAAATACAAAATTATTAAGGGATTGGACACATTAGATGCAGGAAACCCAATATTGGGGTAGTTCAGAACCAGGGGCCACAGTTTAAGAATAAGGGGTAGGCCATTTAGAACTGAGTTGAGGAAAAACGTTTTCATCCAGAAGGTTGTGAATTTGTGGAATTCTCTGCTTCTGAAGGCAGTGGAGACCGATTCACTGGATGTATTAAAAAGAGAGTTAGATAGAGCTCTTAGGGCTGGCGGAATCGAGGGATATGGGGAGAAGGTAGGAACGGGGTACTAATTGTGGATGATCAGCCATGATCACGTTGAATGGCGGTGCTGGCTCCAAGGGCCGAATGGCCGACTCCTATTGTCCATGTATCTGTTTATCTATATATCTATGATAGATAGTCATTCCAGCTAATCCCATCCACTTGTATTGCAGTTATTTATCATGACCTTTGATCCACACTGCACAAGCAATCATGACACTGTTTTATGAATCCGTGCTACGATTCAGGAAATAAAGCAATTCCAGGATTTTTTTTTGTTAGATCTATAATCATAAAACATACAAGATTGGGTCCCATGTTCACACGGGAGGGCTGGTCCACCAACACAATATTCCACCTCTCCACCAATTCCAATATTGGTGGCCATTATTTTAGTTGGTGGTGTGGGGGGGGGGGCTTTCAGGATCGATAGTATGGGTGTTGTGGGCTGAAGGGACTGGTTTCCAGAGGGCTAGTATGGACATTGTGGGCCAAATGGATTATTGGGGTGGCAGCTCAGTCACTAAAGCCTGATGTGCTGGCAGCTCACTCATGGCTGGTAGGCTGGCAGTTGACACGGCTATTCCTTGAAATTCCATTTCAAGCAGGGTGCAAGGCCACCGAATTCAAGTGCAGTTTCATGCCACTTCAAGCAGGGTGAAAGCCAACCAAATTCAAGTGCAGTTTCATACCATTTCAAGCAGGGTGCAAGTCCACTAAATTCAAGTGCAGTTTCATACCACTTCATGCAGGGTGCAAGGCCACCACATTCAATCGCTGTTTCATACCATTTCAAGCAGGGTGAAACCACCATAAACACCACACTCAGTTCAGTACACATTCAGTGTGTTCAGTTGAATCACAGCTCAGATTCAGATTCAGATTTAGATTCAACTTTAATTGTCATTGTCAGTGTACAGTACAGAGACAACGAAATTCAGACATTCATGACCTCTTCCTCCCCCATCTTGCAGAGACTCAGCCACACCCACACTTCCGGGTTTTATAATCCCTCCACCCTCCCACCAGAAGGGGCGTAGCCTTTGTGGCGTGATTGACAGGAGGGAGATTCTCAACATTTTTTAAACACTAATAACACTTTTATTTTTCATTGATGGGAAGAATCCTCTGCACCTGAGGAGCTGAGGGGGACTGAGTAAGATGGCCAAAAATCACAGTGGTAGTAGTGTTTTATCTAAAATCGATATAGAGTGCAAACAGGAAGTTGGCAAGTTTAGACTTTTAATCATGTGCTTTATTTCAAACCAACCACCACCAACAACCATTTGCAGTGCTTTATTTCAAACTAACCACAATTTGCAGTGCTTTATTTGAAACCAACCATCATTTGCTGTGCTTTATTTCAAACCAACCACCATTTGCTTTGCTTTATTTCAACCAACCACATTTTAATTTTCAAACCACTTTAAGGGCACTCAAGGTCAATAAAACCACACTCACAGTTTAGTAGACATGTGTTCAGTGTTATTCACAGCTCAGACTGAGAAACGTGCCCCTCTCGCTTCCCCCATTTTGCAGAGACTGACTGAGGCACTCAACACTTCCAGGTTTTATAGTCCCTCCGGAAGGGGTGTGGCCTTCAGGAGAGAGAATCTCAACATTTTTTTAAACAGTAATAACTTTTTATTTTTCATCAATGGGGAAAATCCTCTTGTCCTGCACAGTGGAGGGGGAGTCCGAGTAAGATGGCCAAAATCACAGCTGTAAGTGGCAGCGTTTTTTATAAAAATCAATATACAGAACAGCTGGAAATGGTCAAGATCAGACTTTTAGTAATATATATAGATAACTAAAATTTGAGGCAGTATGGCGGCACCTGGTGGTAGGCCACGGGCAGAGCGAACCTTCGGCTGGAGGGAGGAGTCAGGTGTCTCAGTGTGCGAGGCACAGGTCATGGGGTTGATCCTTGGGGGTATTTAAGGTCGGGTAATGCCCGTGCCCATTTGAGGAGTAGGGAGCAGCACTGATAGCAATAAATACGGTTCGTTCACGCAACTTTGTGTTCCGTCTGATTCTTGGCTGGACACATGCGAATCCCTGCTATATTGGTGACCCTGACGTCCAGGAGTGTAATTCTGGAGAAAATGTCTGAAAAACAATGGACCCCACCACGCCCAACCACCGCTGCCGCCTACGAGGCCGAACTTGGCCTGAAGCTGCCTACATTCTGGACCTTGCAGCCGCAGGTATGGTTCCCGACAGACTGAGTCACAGCTCCATATCCACGGTCGACGAGACCCGTTACCATTGCGTGATGAGCGTTCTCGACCAGGAAATGGCCAGTCGGGTCGTGCCTTACATGGATAATCCACTGACAGTGGGGAAGTATGTAGGCCTCAAGGAGTTGCTGCTCCAAATCTTTGGGTGGAGCCGCATGGAGCGAGCGCCGCGGGTACTCGACATGGGTGGGCTCGGCGACCGGGAGCCCTTGGCCCTCATGAGCAAGATGCTTGTGCTCATGGGCATCCACCGGCCATGTCTACTATTCGAGTTTACCTTCTTGCAGCAGTTGCCGCGTGAGATCTACCAGCAGCTCTTGAAGATCCTCTGAGGCTAGCGGCATGCACCGACGAGCAGTGGCTGGCCAACCAGCAGGAAGTGGGTGTGCTGGAGGTCCTGGCACCCTGGAAGGCATAGTGGCCGAGGACCATGCCCGTGGAGCCGCAGGCTGCGCAGGAGCCAGGGGAAAGGATGTGGTGTTTTTACCACCAACACTGGGGTTCAGCGGCCCGCCAATGCCGCCAGCCATGTTTGTTTCCGGGAAACGTCGGTGGTGGTCCGCGGATAGTCACCGATATGCCTGGGACCAGCGCTCAGGGCTCTGGTTCTTGTGTGGAGGTCAGCGTTTTGCCCCCCTCCGGAGTGGACACGCGTGCTGTTAGGCGGGCCCCCCCTTTGATCTCTGCGAACGGAAGTTCCATTCGCACATATGACGTCTGCACTATTCCCATTAGCTTTGGCGCGTGCCACTTCAGCTGGCCATTCATTATTGCCAACGTGGCCCAGCAGCTGCGTAGATTTCTTGCGGGCGCAATCGCTCCTGGTGGACATGAGAGGGCAACACCTCGTCCACGCTTCGACATTGGAGGAGATCTTGCCGCCTACTGCGTCCGCCGCACCAATCCACAATCAAGTGGCGGCATTGGACTATGTATATGTTCAGATACTAGCTGAGTTTCCTGACACTGTCACCCCGCTGTTCGACTCGGCCAGCCCGAGACATGGTGTCATGCACCATATTCTCACATCGGGTCCACCGCTACATGCCCGCAGGCTTGCCCCCGACAAGCTCCTGATAGCGAAGGCGGCGTTTCGGAAAATGGAGGCCATGGGCATCGTCCGATGCTCCAACAGCCTATGGGCCTCCCCGCTGCACATGGTACCGAAGGGCTCCGGGGGCTGGAGGCCTTGTGGTGATTACCGCTGCCTTAACGAGGCCACAACCACTGATCGTTGCCCCATTCCTCATATCCAGGATTTCTCAGCCCATCTAGCTGGGGCTAAGCTATTTTCTAAAATTGACTTAGTCCGGGGATACTATCAGATCCCCGTGCGACCAGAGAATGTCCTGAGGACGGCTATCATCACCCCGTTCCGCCTTTTCGAGTTCCTGCGGATGCCCTTTGGCCTTAAGAATGTCGCACAGGCCTTCCAGTACCTGATGGACACTGTGGGGCGTGGGCTCGATTTCCTGTTCATCTATTTAGATGACATCCTCGTGGTGAGTCACTCGCAGAGGGAGCACTGTGCCCACTTACGTTTATTGTGTCAGTGCCTCAGTGAACACGGCCTGGTTATTAACCCTGGTAAATGCCAGATTCTTGGCTAGACTCCTGCGAGTCTCCGCTACAGCAGAATATTTCATTTTTGACTAAGTAATAAATGGTAGTAGACATAAAGAGATCCTGGGATTTTCAAACGTAGTGTCCTCCATTCTGAATTACACCGTCCCTTGTTGCCCACAATGTTTCAGCCATTTAGTTTTCTTGCATTTAGCTGGAAATGTTTCTTTAGACCGACCTTTTGAAGAAAAATATGGGAGTTATAGAAACAAGAATATCTCATCGGCACTGACCTCCCTCCTGTGCTCAATTCAGTAGCTTTGGGTCAGTTGGTTATTGCCAATGACATGGTGAATGCACGGTTTACTGTAATTTTATTTGCAATTATACATCGGGGATTTTATTTCAAAGTCACATATGCCTGAAGCAGCTCCTGACTCAGGGTTGCAATATTCCTCCCACTCGGATGAACGGAATGATGGAGATGGTGCCAAAGTATATGCACACATGCCTGAGGCAGCTCCTGGGTCAGGGTTGCATAAGTCCTCCCACTCGGATGAATGAAGAATGGAGATGGTGCCAAATATTATGCTCCGTATTATGGAAGCATGCACATCAGGGTTGGAATATTCCTCCCACCCGAAAGACTATCGGAGATGGTGTCACAAAATATGCTCTGTGTTATGGCAGCATGCACAGGCAGCCCGAGGCATACGCATGTGGCAACGCATGGTTCGGGGTGCAATATTTCTCACACTCTAAGAGAGTGTCAGAGATCAGCATGATCTGACTCCGGACATGACCCCGAACATGACTATGTGCCTGAATCCCATGCTTTAATGCATGATGTGCGAGAATCACATAAGGAAGAGCTGCCTCCTCTTGCCTCTAAATTTGCTGTTCCCTCAGGGACGGACAAGCCACTACAAGATGAGTTGGCCAACGACATCAGCTATCTAACAGATATGACAAGCACGACAGACAAGGTCTGCAATTGGAACCTCGCTAAAGCTCCAGCGAGCAAATCAACCCGGGGTCAAAGATGCTGGTAAGTAATGTCTCGTTATTAACCTCCGTAAACTCTAAAATGGAGCCGTCTGTCGGCCCAGGTTTGGGTTTACTGGCAGCATGGGCTGCCTAGTGGTTTTCAATGTCTCTGAGATAGATCAGGTTGATGTAGAGACATTGGCAGGGTGCTTTGCATAGTAACCTCTGTAAGTTCCAAGTAGGAACAGTTTGGTTACCCTGGTTCAGGGTAGACCTCATGGAACTGGCTGGCCATATGGGTCATAGTGACCAGGGAACCACTGCCTCATCATCTGTGATTGACGTTATCAGACTGCTCAGTAGAATGAAGTCTTCCTCAACATATGGTTTATTTCTCCTCAGTTAGTAGAGTTGCTGGTTAATTGGAATCATCATTACCGTCCTTTCTGCGATAGGTAGTTACCAGCAGGAAGCTGGTCTGGCATATAATATATTTTTTATCTGACTTGCAGGTTCATGTTGTGAATCAACAATGTATTTATAATAATCCATAGGCTCTCAATACTAGTATTCCTGATTGAGTGGCGGGTCGAAGAGATTGGCGACTTAGACATGTGGTTTCACTCAAAGGACTACGAGGTAATTCCTGATTCAGCCTTGCATTATACTAATTTCCACTCTGAGGGAAAACGCTGAGTATTCGTGGTGACTCTTGTCAAGAGTTGACAGGGAACGTATTCCCACTGCAAAGGGAGACTGTGGTTTCAGCTCTAGTCATTAGGTTCTGATTATATGTTATCAGCGAAATGTATGAATAACTTTATGATGCATCTTCCACGGGTAGAAAAGCCAAAAAAATTCAGTCTGTAGGATCAATAGAGGAACAGGGGTTCCGAGTGCAATCAGTGACGACTCATCCGAGGATGAGTACTCTGGCCAAGGACTAGAGGGGTATATTTCTGATAAAGATTACAGAAATATGGTGCAGGCCGAATCGGGTTAACATTTGACTAAACGCATTATGGGTTTACTTACCCAATTTAAGATGGATGATTGGATTTCTGCAATTTAACTGATTCAGAGAATCAATCTTGTAGTTGCATACTCTGCCATATATATACACATGAGGTACAGATTCTGCTGTTTTGATAACAAAGCTAGTGGTGAATGCCTGTGCTGCCCTCCTCAGATTAAAGGGCATTGTGTCATCGAGTTTTAGGTAAAATGCAAAAATTGCAGCTGATAAAACTTATGGGTTATCGGTAGATACGTTTTGCAAGTATAACAAATAAGGCAACATGAAATTTAATAGTGCCAATTTGCCTATTCATTCACACCATGGTAAGGCGGCTGAAGCAACTCTTATTTACTCAGTCACGAGTGATGGCTGGGGCAGCCTGTCTTCTTGGGCAGCTAGCTCTGCACGATTGTATGAGAAGCTGGTGAACAACATATGTGAGTTAATTTTAAACGGAAGTAACAGAGGTTTGGGTGTCTTTCAGTTTGAGCCTAGAGAAGCGTTTATGTGATAGCACAATTGACACTGCTTGTGCTGCTTTGTCATTTTCTGTAGTACCATAAGTGGGACAATAAATGATTGGTTATTCACCCGCTGTTCACTAACGTTATGCAGGGTGTCTTTTATTTGAACACTAATAGCCTACACTCATTGTATTGTGCGATGTATATCAGTAAATTATTATGCTAATATTCTTCTATTTTTTCCTAATGGGACCAGTATTTTAAGATGATTATGCTTTCAGCAACTGATCTCAGCATAAAGAACACAGCCTTTACCCAATCTCTGGCTTGGTCTTGTGAGTCTCAATTTTCTCTTACGTCGGTTGTTTCGACAATAATCGACCGGACACCAGGGTTGCTTTAAACGTACGTTTATTCAGCAGGAGTCTTTACACAGGTTAACAACCTAGCAAAGAGTCATGCTCTCTGCCTTTATTCGTAATGCCTTATATACTTTAATGCTACGGTTTATCACCTCCCACATTCTCCAATCAAGCAACAGACACGTACGCAATGGTCAGGATAACAGGTACGTACATATAAGGAGATGTTATTTAGTGGAACAATACTAGAGCTCAGACAGGTACATTCCTCAGTCTTCCCGGCGAGGTGGATTGTATATTCCTCAACCTTGTCAGACGGGTGCGTGTAATACCCTAGTCGCGAATATGCAGTAACTGCCAGACAATGTGTATTTCCCTGACCACAATTTCCTGAAACCTGCAGCTACATTTTCAGCAACTTTGGTCAGCAGCCATTTTATGTTTTAATCCAGTTCGCCTGGCCAACCATTTTACCTTCACAGAACAATCTTACAGCGTTTATTCAAGATTTACATTCACAGTCTCAACGTCATAACTGACATTAGGGTAGCTTGTTATGGGAATTATCTCATAAGCAAATGAGCAGGATTGCGTACATTTGAAGTTGACAGCATACCCACCAGAGCAGAGATCGGGGATGTCATTAGGTATACAAGTGCACTCAGTTTGCTTTTACCTATGGAATGAAAGGTAGTTATTTTGTTATTCAATAGTCTCAAGATATTGCTGATGGCTCATAAGCAGCCAATAGAATGGATTTTCTCTTTCATCATATAGCATGAGTTTTACATAGTGCAAGTTAATAAATTATAAAATGTGGTTGAATGTCTGGGTATTTGCAGATAGAATTCTGCACAATGTTGCATAAGTTATTGTCTAACTCAACAGTCTATTGGGACTACGGTCCGGTTAAGAACAATGGCCATGTATGCGTTAGCATCATGATATTAATAACTCATGTTTTTCCTACCATTAATGGTTTATCTGTTTAAATGTTTCACACACAGATTGGGTCACTGCATGAAACCACAGAGCTTTGAAGTCTTCACGTAGTCACTCACGTGACTTCAAAATAAAATAGAAAGATTAAACGAGAACTTACCGTTTGAAGTTTGATCTTTATTTATGATAAGTTAAAGTAAGGGATTACGTGCCCTCTACTCCCAACCCTACTTCTCACAAAGATCATTCGGTAGTTCTAAGCTCGTTAATCTTCCTATAGTTTAGGTCAGCAACTATTCTGTGGTTTCATACAACTGCTTTGAAGATTGACCCGCATGCGGGCTGGCGGGCTCTTCACGTAATCCCTCACTTTCACTTCTCATAAAATAAAGATCAAACTTCAAACGGTAAGTTCTCGTTTAATCTTTCTATTAACATGAATGTTTAAAAACCAAGACTAGTATACAATTAATGAATTAGTTGCAGTAGAACCTTGTAATGATGAACCAAAAATGCATTCTGCAGCTAATCCTTCTTCACTGCATAACATGACGATATAATGTTTCTTTCATGTAATTTTTATAAATTACTTTCATTGCATGTATATAAGACACTAAGTTTTGACTATGCAAGGGAGAAAATGCTAATTTTCATCCTTCTGTAAGCTATGTTTGTCTCTTCTGATTCTTTAACTCGTGTACTTAAATTGTATTGTTTATATGCCCAATATGCAATTTGGCTTGGCTCATATATTTCGTTTCTTGATTAGCAAAATTATAGAGATTGAGTAGACACCAAATTTAGCATTACTGAATACACTAAATAATAACCTAATTTGTAGCCAAAATAATTATCTAGAACACTTTTTTTCCCTAAACCTCAACTAAGATTATAACCTGCCGAAACCAATTTGTTCACTTTGTAATTTAGCACCTTGCTATCAATGAGAAACTAAAAATGCTTTGAATTGATATCTCTGTGATGTAATAAGCATGCAAAGCTGCTGGAACATTTCACCTATTAATAATTACCAATGGGACATGTCATATTATTTGCTGCACAGCTATGCATTAAACTACAGAGAAAACCAGCTGAAAGTATTTTAATTAGAGGGGCACTGGTACCAAAGAAAGAGCATAAATTAGACACTATGAATTAAAATGTACAGGTGTGAGGTTAAATAACTAAGTTTCAGAATATTCGCCATCCACATCAACTATCATTAGTCTCTGTTAACACTCCATGTTGCTCAAAAAGCAAAGGAAATCTACAGCTATTTTCCTTTTACTAATCGATGCCTTTAATACTTCATGCCAAAGAAAACCGTAAAGTGTTCTATTGAACTACCTAGTAATAATATGTTTTGCTATCCAACTTTGCTATTAGTGATCCATCTCAATTTAAATGGATTTTGGAAGCTTTTGCTCAATTTTATTTTTAGTTGGGTGCTATTTGCTGACTTGAGTAAGAGAGCAGAGTGTCAGAGACCAACATGTGGATTGTAAGTTAAACCACCCAGATCTGATACTTCTCTTGTCAAATGGGTACTTAATCCCCACTTGCTTTATTCACATCCTGAGGACATTTGCAGTCTAATTAATATTTATATGCACTTGAGTGTTTGCTTAACAAAATTTGACATTGTGCCTACACAGGAACACCAAATAACATGTTAAGTATTGTATGGTGCAACTCTCCTGACCTTGTTTAAACATCTCACTTCATGTCAGCAATATCATGAAATATCAACTGATAATACCTCAAGAAGAGTACATCTATCATTGCAGGTCAAACTGAAAATGTCACATCCTTTCAAGCAGATTTCATTTTACCCCATACCACAAATGCTCTTCAGGACCACAATGCATTTCATGACTGAGAATGAGGGAGCTGAATTCAACAGATGTAGAGTACAATAAACCTTGTCCTTGATATTGAGTGCGCGAAGAAAAATAGCCCTTGTACATTCTGGTGGTAATGAGGCAACTTAATAGCTGACACACTGCCAAAACGTATACTAGAATGTAGAATAAAAATTAGTGGCCAAAGTCAATTGGAGACCACAGGCATTAAAATATATACCGCAGTACGTCACTCATTGAGAACATTTGCATCAATTGAATAGAGAGCTGTTAAGTTGGCGTATTTTAGAGTTGGCTTATTCTTGATAAGAGTTTCAAGAAGGCTGATGAATATGTTTGATTTGCTTAAAATACCCCTGGGCTTGCTGTTAAACACTCTATGTAAATAGGCTAAAGTAATGACCAGAAAGGCCGACAAATAGACTTCTCCACTGCGTCTTGCATTATATTTAAATTTTATGTGAATAGCTCAAGCTTTACAAACGTGAAGATTCAAGTAATTATTTAAAGGACATAATACTTCAAGACCCATTGGTTCTATGCAATACGATGGATACTGCTAAATTTAGTATTAATAGCGAAAGACCCAATGTCACCTGTGATTTTAGTGAAAATGTGCACTTTACAACTGTCTAATCTAATTAGATCACCACTGGATGTGGTAGTAATGACATCAGCACATAATGTCTTTAAAATGATGAGTTGTCCTTCCATACTCGTTAAAACTGGAATTAATTTCAAGTGGATATTGCCAAATGGTATATTTAATTAAATCAAATTCTAGAAGCTGAGCAAAATGCACAGCATCTACAACATAGACTAGCGTAGACACAAAATGCTGCAGTAACTCAGCGGGACAGGCAGCATCGCTGGAGAGAAGGAATGGGTGCCGTTTCGGGTTGAGACCTTTCTTCAATCTGAAACGTCATCAATTCCTTCGCTCCAGAGATGCTGCCTGGCTCACTGAGTTACTCCAGCATTTGGTGTATACCTTCAATTTAAACCAGCATCTGCAATTCTTTACTTCACATAGTCGAGCGTGTTTAGTGCCAATGACTGGGGATTAATTTCGGGCAGATCACTTCCACGTTTGAGCAATGGATTCGAATCATTAATGATAATGCATGTTGTTCTGATAAATACTTTACCAGCATTGTCATTTGTCATTACCTTTATTCATACTATTAAGGGTTGTCTATGAGATTCTAATCTAAACTGTGTACAAATATATAATTTAACTTAGAAAATGAAAGGTGCAATTTGATTGCATATGTTGAATGCCTTGTATATACTTGAGTCAAATTAATGCTGCTGAAGAAAGTTTCTTTGGGAACGTCCACTGTGAATAATTTGGACTGCTACAAGAATGTCACTCACTCCATATCTCGCTCTCTCTTTGGGAAATCTGACCACTTGACTGTGCTCCTTCTAATGGCACATAGGCAATGGCTGAAAAATGCATCCCCAGTGATGGGGACTGCATAGAACTGGTCTGGGGAGGAATGACTCCGGGACTGCTTGGAGGCAGTAGACTGGGCAATGTTCAAGAACTGCAACGGACCTGAATTAATACGCAACATTTGTTATTGATTTCATAAAGAAATGTATGGAGGAGTGACTTCACACAAGAAACATCCAAGTGTTCCCCATCCAGAGACCTTGGATGAACCAGGAGGTCTGCATTCTTCCAAGGACCAGGTCTATGGCATTCTACTCTGACAATGCAGAGTTGCACAAGTAAAGATACAACTGATGGAATCCCATGGATTTTGCTTTTCCACTACCGTATTCTCTATGTGTTTGAAGTGCTTGCAAGTGAAAATGCCAGCAGAGATTGATGCCATTTGCATTTGTGCTTGAAGTCAACGCATGATGTCTGCTTTGTTGCACTCAAGAGAGACCTGTCTGAACCAGTTCCAGGCTACAGAGCTCTATGCTGGGGACCAACTTCCAAGTGGCCCATCGCACAGCTCTAATTAAAGGAGGTGGGGGGGGGGGGGGGGGGGGTTGGGTGGGGTGCAAAATGTTCTACTCCCGTTCCTCCACCCATGACCTGCGAACTGGTTATGCAGCTCTGCATGTTTGGTATGTAAGGCCCATTCTATCTCACACAGCTGTGTCCAACATATACAGCAGCAGACTCTCAATTTTTTATTTGTATTTTATTTTTATTATTTTAAAGCTAATTTATGCACTGGACTATACAGGCTTGCCCCGACATTGAATAATTTGTGGGCCAAATGGTTGCAGACCATGCTTCTGTAAGATGACTGATCATCAGACCAACATAACAAGAAATGGGGAAACATAAATATGGCATTATTGGTGACTTTTGATTTGAAATTGTCACAACATAGACTGGAATAAAGATAGTGGGTTCAGAGTTGGCAACAATTTTAGGATGCTTACATTATGGTTTCCTTGAGCAGTATGTATTTTGATGCTAAAACAAATAATTGTTCATAATTTAATTCGTATGAATTAAATGGGCCTAATAACTGAGTATATAGATGTGTTAAATATTGGTTAATATGTTTTGGGATGGAACACACATGGAAAAGAATAATTACTTGAATATAAAGGAGCCGATTTATACAAAAAAACACTAATCAAAGTCACAATCATTATCGTGACCAAGTCTACAGCACTATTCGGTATCACCTTCAGTTTCTTTTTTTTGGTAGATTTAACTGCACTATCTTTCTCTAAAACATTTCCATTTCATTGCTTAGCGAAGTGTTCTGAGTTTCTTTCCATGCTATTTCATCGTAGCTGTTATATCTTTTAATGGCTTCCATTCTCACACTTGCCTTTTTACCTCTGGGGTTTTACATCTATTAATCATGCTGTCTCTTGGTGACCATCAAATTATGTAGGTTTCGCTGCCAAAAATAAGCTGCTGTCATTCAGTGCTATTTCTCTGCACCCCACTTTGCCTTTGCTTTTGGTGCTAGACTCAAAGCTGCAAATCGATCCATGAAAACCTTGGGAACGCTGAAGCAATCTTCATTGACTCCCATGATAAACTGCACTCCCTTGCATGGAATGCAACAATCTCCTTGACTAATGCAACACTTACCAGACTGTTTATATAATATTGATGACCACTGCTGTCTTTGCTGCATATTCTACCCTTCACAAAATCTACCCATCTTCTTAAGGTAGGCACACAATGCTGGAGTAATTCAGTGGATCAGATAGTATCTCTGGAGAATGTGGATTGGCAACATTTTGGGTTGGAACCCCTCTTTAGGCTCTCTCACATTGTCTATCTTCTTCCATGGCTGAACTTAATTGTTAATGAAGCCTTTGTACTTGTCAATGATACCCATGTTCTTCCTGTTGATGTCCCAATTGCCACTTTTCTTTAAAAAAAACAACATAATTTAATCCCAAATCCCACTACCCTTACTTTAATTTGTACTGAAATTCATCAACCCAGTGCTTGCTCACCTACCTTGGCTGCCTTGACTAATATAATCCTGAAAAAACTGAACCTCCTGTTCAGATTGATTCAGCACCATCATCTTACTGTCTTGGTCACAAAATTCCTTTCAAATGCCCATTATTTCTTCCTCCTTCAGATTAGGGATAACTTATTTTAATTTCTAATTGCAGGGTCCTGAGGTGCCCATTGAATCCTATGTTAGATCTCTACACTCTGTCAAAGATTGGATTGGTATTAAGTGATGAAATAGATGCTTGATGGTTTTCACTGTGATAAACTCCTTCTGCTCATTGGATCAATTTGGGTGTGCCCACTTTGAAAGTCTCAGTGTGTTCTGTACCATGCCAACTGCTTGTCTTCCAGATTGAGTGCCCTTCAGACAGAAACTTCTATGATCTAGCGTCAATGTCCATAGTATCAAGTAGATTTAGCAACACTTTCAAGTAATTGCTCTGTCATTCTGAGAATCTCTTGCCATGGAAGTGTTCTGAATAAAGGGTCAGCACAGCAGTTCAGCTGCTACCTCACAACTCCAGTGACATGGTTTATATCCTATTTGTGTTGTGTTTGCATGTCCTCTCTGGGACCACATGGGCTTCTTCCTGGTGCTCAGGTTTCTCCCACAGCTCAAAGGTGTAGGTTCGTAGATTAATAGGGCAAGCCCTTGGGAACGCTGAAGCAATCTTCATTGACTCCCATGATAAACTGCACTCCCTTGCATGGAATGCAACAATCTCCTTGACTAATGCAACACTTACCAGACTGTTTATATAATATTGATGACCACTCCTGTCTTTGCTGCATATTCTACCCTTCACAAAATCTACCCATCTTCTTAAGGTAGGCACACAATGCTGGAGTAATTCAGTGGATCAGATAGTATCTCTGGAGAATGTGGATTGGCAACATTTTGGGTTGGAACCCCTCTTTAGGCTCTCTCACATTGTCTATCTTCTTCCATGGCTGAACTTAATTGTTAATGAAGCCTTTGTACTTGTCAATGATACCCATGTTCTTCCTGTTGATGTCCCAATTGCCACTTTTCTTTAAAAAAAACAACATAATTTAATCCCAAATCCCACTACCCTTACTTTAATTTGTACTGAAATTCATCAACCCAGTGCTTGCTCACCTACCTTGGCTGCCTTGACTAATATAATCCTGAAAAAACTGAACCTCCTGTTCAGATTGATTCAGCACCATCATCTTACTGTCTTGGTCACAAAATTCCTTTCAAATGCCCATTATTTCTTCCTCCTTCAGATTAGGGATAATTTATTTTAATTTCTAATTGCAGGGTCCTGAGGTGCCCATTGAATCCTATGTTAGATCTCTACACTCTGTCAAAGATTGGATTGGTATTAAGTGATGAAATAGATGCTTGATGGTTTTCACTGTGATAAACTCCTTCTGCTCATTGGATCAATTTGGGTGTGCCCACTTTGAAAGTCTCAGTGTGTTCTGTACCATGCCAACTGCTTGTCTTCCAGATTGAGTGCCCTTCAGACAGAAACTTCTATGATCTAGCGTCAATGTCCATAGTATCAAGTAGATTTAGCAACACTTTCAAGTAATTGCTCTGTCATTCTGAGAATCTCTTGCCATGGAAGTGTTCTGAATAAAGGGTCAGCACAGCAGTTCAGCTGCTACCTCACAACTCCAGTGACATGGTTTATATCCTATTTGTGTTGTGTTTGCATGTCCTCTCTGGGACCACATGGGCTTCTTCCTGGTGCTCAGGTTTCTCCCACAGCTCAAAGGTGTAGGTTCGTAGATTAATAGGGCAAGCCCTTTAGTGTGTGGGTGAGTATTATAATCCAGGAGGAGTTGTTGGGAATTTGGGGAGAATAAAGTGGATTAGGATGGGATTAGTGTAAATGAGTGCATGGTGGTCTCCATGGACTTGGTGAGGTGTAGTCTTATTTGTCATTGGGAAAGCAAATGGACAAATAGTCTGATTAGTAGAAGTGAGTGTGAACTGTGCCTTGATGTTGGCCTGAGGAAGACTGCTGATATTGGTTTGCCTTTCATCCCAATGTATTTGAAGTGCAGTTGTTGTTGTAAGGTAGGAAATAGCAGCTGTCCTTGTTAATGTTTATCCTTCAAATAACATTAACAAAAAAAATCTAATTTAGAAATGCAAATTCTATCAGAGAACTGGAGAATAGCCAATATATCACCACCTTAAAATCATAACCATAACCTAATTGTATAATATCAATTGCAGGCAAATCTATAATTTGTGAATACAAGTTAATTACAGGTTTAATAGGCCATTTGGCTTATCATATTTTACCCACTTGTCTTGTCATAATTTCGTCCTCCTGCCTTTTCAATACATTGTCCAGTCATCTCTGCAATGATTCTGGACTTTTGCAAGCAGATTTCCTGTGGGTAAAGTAATGAATGTAACGAGGCAATCATAGAGATATCTGTACTGTATATCATACACTGAGATCTCTATGAATAATTCAAAATTTAGATGGTGAGGATGAAAATAATTAAAACTTGAAAAAAATCACTAGATTGTTTATGGTTGTAAAACCTTGGTTGGAAATGCCTTGGACTCTTTTTATGTGACCATGTATAGCAATGCTGTTCCGTGTGTATAAAAAATGTGTTAAAAACTTGCACGCCTCTAAGACTTCTCACACTGATGAAGCTGTAACTGCTTCTTTGATAGTAATGGAGGATTTTTTTGAAAATTCATTGAAGAAATACTGCCCTTTCCCTCTTTCACATTGACCTTCATTCCATTTCTGTTTTCTTTGTTGGATTTCACCAGATAGCTATTTAATACTTGTTTTCATAGCTGAGTCATGAGCCTTGTAATTGTCTCAGGATTATTCCAGTTTATTCCCAGTGAATTCCAGTTGAAAAGCCACTCTCTTGTTACAGATCCAGCCACAATTTTTTGCACCTTAATGATACTCAGCATTGCCTAGTGCAGTTTTGTTGCTGCCTCTGAAGATCCACAGTCCATTCCATGCGCTACCACATGGCCGCTCAAACCCCTGGCAGTGTTGGTCTGCACTCGAACAGTAACGTCCTGGCTCATGCACTTTATAGTTCATTGACATCGAGCCAAGTACAGGTACGTGGTCGCATGTAACACAGGTACATGGTCAGAACTGGAGTCAGCAATACGGGCAAAGTTTGCAGCCTGAACAGGGATCTGCAATGCCTTTTAATCCTTCAGTTTTGTTTGATAGCTGAAACATAGGTGGTAGTTGTATCCATAGTGTTTGACTGCCATGTGTCATTGAAGTTATATGCCATAGCGATCTATGTTTATTGGCAATCGTGGGTAACTCCGTGCCCCTGTCATAGTCATAAAGTGATACAGTGTGGTGATCGGCCCAACTTGCCCACACCGGCAAACATGTCCCAGCTACATTAGTCCCACCTGCCTGTGTTCGGTTCATATCCCTCCAAACCTATCCTATCCATGTACCTGTCTAACTGTTTCTTAAATGTTAGGATAGTCCCAGCCTCAACTGCCTCCTCTGGCAGATTTTTCCATACTCCCACCACCCTTTGTGTGGAAAAAGTTACTCCTCAGATTCCTATTAAATCTTTTCCCCTTCATCTTAAACCTATGTCCTCTGGTCTTCGATTCACCTACTGTGGGCAAGAAATAGTTGCATCTACCCGATCTATTCCCTCATGATTTTATACGCCTTTATAAGATCACTCCTCATCCTCCTGCTGTCCATGGAATGGAGTCCCAGACTCCTCAACCTCTGCCAATGACTCGGACTCTCTAGTCCTGGCAACTTTTCGTAAATCTTCTCTGTACCCTTTCCAGCTTGATAATCTATCCTATAACACGGTGCCCAGAACTGAACACAATACTCTAAATGTGGCCTCACCAATTTCTTATGCAACTGTTCAAGTTCAAATGAGTTTATTGTCATGTGTCCCTGATAGGACAATGAAATTCTTGCTTTGCTTCAGCACACAGAACATAGTAGGCATTGACTACAAAACACATGAATAAATAAACTGATGAAGTGCAAATAACAGATAATGGGTTATTAATGTTCAGAGTTTTGTCCGAGCCAGGTTTAATAGCCTGATGGCTGTGGGGAAGTAGCTATTCCTGAACCTGGTCGTTGCAGTCTTCAGGCTCCTGTACCTTCTACCTGAAGGTAGCAGGAAGACGAGTGTGTGGCCAGGATGGTGTGGGTCTTTGATGATACTGCCAGCCTTTTTGAGGCAGCGACTTCGATAAATCCCCTCGATGGAAGGAAGGTCAGAGCCAATGATGGACTGGGCAGTGTTTACTACTTTTTGTAGTCTCTTCCTCTCCAGGGCGCTCAAGTTTCCGAACCAAGCCACGATGCAACCTGTCAGCATGCTCTCTACTGTGCACCTGTAGAAGTTAGAGAGAGTCCTCCTTGACAAACCGACTCTCCGTAATCGTCTCAGGAAGTAGAGGCGCTGATGTGCTTTCTTGATAATTGCATCAGTGTTCTCAGACCAGGAAAGATCTTCAGAGATGTGCACGCCCAGGAATTTGAAGCTCTTGACCCTATCAACCATTGACCCATTGATATAAACGGGGGTGTGGGTCCCCCATCCTACTCCTTCCAAAGTCCACAATCTGTTCCTTGGTTTTGCTGGTGTTGAGGGCCAGGTTATTGTGCTAGCACCATATGGACAGTTGCTCGATCTCTCTTCTGTGCTCGGACTCATGCCCATCAGTGAGACGTCCCACAACAGTGGTGTCGTCAGTGAACTTGATGATGGAGTTCGCACTATGACCGGCTACGCAGTCATGAGTATAGAGTGAGTACAGCCGGGGGCTGAGACCACAGCCTTGAGGTGCTCCCGTGCTGATTGTCATCGAGTCTGACACCACTGCAACATGACCTCCCAACTATGTCCATGTCCATCATATCCACGCCTGCACTTGAACAGTGACGTTGTGGCTCATGCACATGCCTAGTACATTGACAAGGTAGCTGTGTAGCTGGAGTCGGCAATGCGGGCAAGGTTGGCAGCGTGAACCAGGATTCGATGCTGAAGGTGACATTGTACAAAGAGATACAATGAAAGATGACCTTGTTAGGCTGGATCCGTGATAACCAAGTGCTGCAGGTTCAAAAGGACGCAGGTTAAGGTGAATAAGGAGACAGCAGCGTGAACCAGGATCTGCAGTGCCTTTTATGCTTCATCTTATTTTGACCGCTGAAACATAGGTGGTAGTATTATCCATGGTGTGTTTGACTGCCATATGTCATTGCAGTTATATGCCATTGCCAGGAGCACTCTCTCGGTGTTTGTTAGGAATCCAGGTAACTCCCTGCACCTGTACTTTGTGATTAATCAAACCTTTTGATGCATTTTGTCCCCCATTTATCCTTTCCATTCTCTTTCCTCTCCCTCCTTATCTATCCTTTTAATTCCATTCTTCAGTACCTTGATCTCAAGTTTCCAATCCCAGTCCTTTACTTTCCACTCTGAAATGGAATACTTAATTTTTAAATCCACAGACTAAGCTTTGTCACTAACACATTCCCCCACACGCTAAACATGACACAAGACTGAGATTTTATTCCTTCACCTCCACATTTTTCTTAAGAACTTCCTGGAGGTGTTATCAGATCTCCCCAAATCTACGCATTGTGAACTGTTTGTTTTACATTGGCAGTCTCCTTATTGATCTTAACCTGCGTCCTTTTGAACCTGCAGCGCTTGGTTATCACGGATCCAGCCTAACAGGGTCATCTTTCATTGTATCTCTTTGTACAATGTCACCTTCAGCATCGGATCCTCCAGTTTCCCTTTTTCCCTCAACAAAAGTTTTGCCTTCATGCTGGATACGGTTCTCGATGGCTAGTCTCACTTCATTTTTACACTTCTCCCCTTCCTCTGTCTCTCAGTTGCAGCATGAGGTTTTGTTTATCCCTTGTGCACGCAAGCAGCATCCGAGCATCCTCGGCCACTTTCAGCACAGTGCTTCCATTAAACATAACATCCTATTTCTATTTAACATTCCAGGTGGGCCATTCCTTCTTCAAGTTGATTCTTCAAATACCTGCTCCCCATCACTCGGTATGCTCCCACAAAAATATTGAAAAATGCAAAACCTACTCTTTAATCTCCTTTTATTTGCTCTCAATTTCTCCAATCAATCCTGAACAAAATAATGATTGAACTCATATCACAATTAAGTCCTATCTCTTGCGACCAGGTGGAGATTGAGTGGTCAATCTCTGTACGGAGCCTTGACCCTGATGTTCCCGTGAATTGTTATGCAGATTTTCAGGCCCATCCCCATCCTGGCATCACGGAATTCGATCTCAAGAATTGTTCTAGTGAATGTCAACAGAAACTCGAAGAACAGCACTGTCTTTTGATCACGATTTATATCCTTCCAATTTCAATGTTAAGTTCAACACTGCATGTCACTCATTACGAATACAATTCTTTTTACTTTATAATTTAAAGGGTGACTTTCCATTTTCCATTTGGTAGGATGTCTTAATGATCCTTAATAGATAATGAAATGCTCCACGAGTCACACAGAATAACTATAATGTCTGAGCAGCTTCCTATTATTTTACTGCTCCACTGCTTCTTTGACCACTTTGCATTTGGGTACTGGGTTTAGGTTCAGGATATTTATAATGAAATCACTACTGGGACGTGTTAACCTGCAGACTAAACACCCTCTAGCATAATCCCCTCGAAAGGGAACGTGCCAGTTTTCCATGTTTTCTTCCTTCACTAATCAGCATTCCTCTGGTTTCCATGCATTCCTCCAACAAGAGTGAGTGCTGTGGCCTCGGCAGCCTTCATCTTCAAGTCCTCCTTGGCCCATTCCGATTTTGTCAAAAGAACTAGTAAGATTAAACGAGAACTAACCAGTTTGAAGTTTGATCGTTATTTTATGAGGAGTAATGTTGAGGGAATACGTGAAGAACCCCGCCAGGACGCATGCGTGTCATTCTTCAAAGCAGCGGTATGAAATCACAGATAACTGTAATGACTAAACATAGTAAGATTAGAGAAGAGATACCAGTTGAGTATATGATCAAGGGTGGGAGCGGAGGGCACGTATTCCCTCAATGTTACTCCTCATAAAATAATGATCAAACTTCAAACTGGTTAGTTCTCGTTTAATCTTACTATTTTACTTTGGAGTCACGTGAGTGACTACGTGAAGATTTTAAAGCTCTGTGATTTCATGCCGTGGAAACGAGTCCATGCATCACAACTGCCTTGATTATGGGGAGAATAGTGTTAACATCATTAGACATCATTACGATATTGAAAAAACAACGATAAATTTATTAACACCAAATTATAGCCCCTATTTATGGGGTAAATTATATTACAGAACTTAAAATTGTTTCTGCAAATGTTCCAGGTTCAATTACTGGTTTGTTATAAAATCGTTGGAAAGTTTTCTCCGTTGACCATCCTGCTGTCTTGAGGATTTGGTCCATAGGAACATCCAACTTCATAGCTGCCGATGTAGCTGCAGCCCTGGTGAAGTGAGATTTAAAAATGCTAGTGTCTACTCCAGCCTTTATTAGGACCTGTTTTAGCCATCTTGAGATGGTCTGGACTGTCACATTTTTGTGTGGCTGTTTGTAGCTGATTAAAAGTGCCATTTCTTTGCCTCTGATGATCTTAGTATACTCCATATATAATGAAATGAAATGAAATGAAATGATTCAATTTATTGTCATTGTCAGTGTACAGTACAGAGACAACAAAATGCATTTTTAGCATCTCCCTTGAAAGGGAGACACAGGGCGTCGCGGTGTGCCCGCGCCTGCCGCCGTAATTACATATAATAGTAAGTGTGTTACAATACAGAGACGATCATCTGTCGGGTAGGCCCTGAATTCTATTTTTATGCCTGCTGACCCCTGTCTGTTCTGTTTGACTAATTCATTGATGTGAAAAGTTAAATTTCCAGATGAAATAGTCATGTTGTCCAGCCTTAGTTTCTGTAGCGACTGGACCCTTTGTGCCGTGACCAAGGCATGACTGTTTTCATAGTCAGTTTCTGTAGGGACAGAGCTGTAGCTGGAGACCAGTTTCTTAACATGGTCAGTACAATGCTCACATCCCATATTTGGGAGTACCTGGTTCTTGGGGGATTAACATTAAAAAAATGCCCCTCATGAGTTTGGTTACCAGGGGGTGTCCCAACAGAATGCCGCTCTGTTCCTTGCCACAGGTATGTTGACAGAGCACTTCTGGCGCAGTTGATGGCACTATAACTGAGCCCCTCATTGTAATGGAGGCTTGCCAGGAATTCCAGAACAGACGGGATCTTCATAGATCTGTGGGTGATGTTATTGTTGTGACAGTACATTTCCCATTTCTTGATGTACACCAAGTACTGTTTTTTGGTGGACTGTCTGTGGGCCGCTGAAATAATATCCACTGCTCGGTCCGTCAGTCCCAGGTGTAGTAGACGTGCTTTCAAACTCTACAAATTAATAGGTTTGTATAATTATGACATGGGTGATTTTCCCTTGTTACGGGATGAACCAGTAAATTAGGTCTATAATGGATGGTGATGCATGGTTCTAATACCATGTCGAGTATCACCGGGAACCATGGTTGAGTAGGCCAATCGGGTACTATCAAAATACCAGATGCAGAGTCTTGCTGTATTTTCCTTAATACCCAACTGATGAGGCAGAAAGGAAGGAATGCATAAATAAACAATTTCCCCCAATGCAGCGAAAATGCATCTGTTGCTGCTGCCCCAGGGTCTGGTTCCCATGAAACATAATTCGATAACTGATGATTGAGCCTGGATGTGAATAGATCGATATCTGGTGTTCCATACCGCGCTGTAATTTCAGCAAATACATTTTTATCCAACATCCATTCAGTGTTTTCATTGGATTTGCGTGACCTGGTGTCTGCCACTAAATTTAGTTTACCTGGTAAGTAGGTAGCTGATATCCAAATATCTCTCTGGATACACCATTGCCAAATTGTGTTGGCCAGATCGTCACATGATGTCGATTTGTTTCCACCCATATGGTTGATATATGCTACCACGGTGGTGTTGTCAATTTGTAGTCTAACATGCTGGTGATATAACCCAGAACAATATGACTTAAGGCCATGGAATGCACTTAACATTTCCAGGTAGTTTATGCCCAGTGTTTGTAACAATGATGCCTCCTGTGCATTCCATCTCCCTCCACAGCTGGAGATGGAATTGGTAGCACCCCGACCAAGTGCACTGGCATCAGTTTGTAGTACCATAGATGGGTTGCTGATAATGATTGGATTGGAACAATGCCTAATGTTATCTTTCCACCATTTTAGTTCCATTATGGCCTCTGTTGGTAGCTTCATTGGTCTGTCAAAATGACCACCATTAATTTTGAGTGCTCGTATTTTAGCCCTCTGTAAATTTCGATAATGTAAAGGTCCGAATTGTGCGGCTGGAAACGCAGCCACTATTTTGCCAATTATTCTTGCTACCAGTCTGATGGATGGTTTAGTGATGTCAATGATTTTGCTGCAAGCCTCTATTAAGGCTGTAACCTTTTCTTTCGGCAAAGTCACTGACATGTGAACTGAGTTAATGGTGAACCCCAGATAATCCATTGTGGTTGAAGGCGTTAATTTAGATTTAACTGGATGGATGATAAACCCCAGTTTTTCAAATAATTGTTTTGTGGCTGTTACCGTTTGTTTAACCAATTCCAAAGTTTTGCCCACAATAAGTATGTCATCTAGATATGCCATTACCATGTGTTTTTGTTTCCGCAGAAACGCTAGGGCTGGTTTCAAAATTTTAGTGAACAGCCTGGGGGCTGATGTTAGCCCATTAGGTAGTGCCCTGTACTGCCAGAGCTGACCCATCCAGTTGAATTTTAAATAACATCTGTGGTCACCTCTTATGGGTACTGTATAGTAAGCATCTTTTAAATCGATGCTTGCCATGTAGTAACCTTTGGAAATCAATTGCTTAGCAGTAACAAAGGTTTCCATCTTGAAATGAATATATTGTACGAAAGTATTCAAATTAGTCAAATCTATGATGATGCGGCAACCACCATCTTTCTTGTTTTTGATAAAGATATTGGACACAAATTCCTGTGATTCGTGTTGGGTTTTCTCAATTACTCCTTTTTTATAAAGCCGCTGTAGTTCAGCATGTGCTTTTGATTTTTCTTTGCCTGTAAGCACGAACATTCGGTTCGGTACATGCTGAACTGGAGGGTTATGTTTTTGTATAAATTCTATGGTATAACCCTGGATACTGCTTAAAATATGTGTCGGTAGTTAACTTATTCCATGCATCCAGATAGAAGTGTAATCTCCCACCAACCTCCAAGCTCCCTTGAATTCTTAAGGAACCAGACCCACCTACCTCCATGGTTACCAGTGGTAGGTTTGTTATTTTTTCGGCATCCTCCGTGAACGTTGAGGCGCCGGTGTCTGGGTCTGTAGTTGGGTCGGTGTTGAGGGTTTGTGCATTTTCCAGGAAGGCCGGTCTGGGCCATGGCCTAAAAAAGACCGATGTTGAGTGGTCCTGGCCTTCGAGCTTTCACCAGTTTGTCTAGGCCGACTGGTGGGTGCGTAGGGGTGCTGTTTTTGGCCGAAGTAGTTTTTGGACGCTGCTTTAATGAGCCCCAAGGTTTTAGCCTCTTCGTCAAGTTCTTTTACCTGTTTTGATAAGTTGCCTCCAAATAGTAATATTGGTGGTTTGGATGTTCCAGGTTTGCACAGGCCTGCAAATTTGGGGTCTAAAGCCGGTTGGATGGCACTCTTCCTAATACTATTTAATTCGTATTGGGAGTTGCAAAATAAAGCTAGTGCATCCTGGTGATCTTGTGTCATGTCTTGTTCATTTAATGTGCGGGCGAAAGCCGTAATTCCCGCTGTTAGGACTTTCAGAACTTTTTGTAGTTTCAAGTCCCTGGCTCTGATTGAGGCTCCGACATGTTTCCAAATACACTGGTTGACACTGGGAACATTCAGTGATTTGCAGTTCCCTGGTGGTAAGTGTCTTGCAGTGGTGTCCAATAATGCCTGTCCTTATAGCTGGTTGAATGACATGTAGTCGATACTTGCAGCTATTTTAGGCTCCAGGTTTTGGCCAGTTTGGTCGGGTTGAATGAACTGGGACACCATATCCAATAGGTTTTCTTGCACCCCATGCACACTAGGGGTATGTTCTGCACCCCTCTTCAGGGTCAGCCCAGAATTGACCCCCCGTACTCCCCTCTGATGAGGGAGAAACACTGTGCAGCCCTACAAGAGGTACTGCTGTAGGACTTACTAGCTGCCCACTGTGACTAGGCTCCCTCTCCCGGAGCCTGCCACTTTGGAGTATTTGCTCCAACAGCCGCTCCAACTGGCTCCTATGCTCTCAGGCACTGGCCACTCGCGGCTGCTCCTGTTTCTCAAGCCGCTCCAACCGGCTCCAATGCTCTCCGGCACTGGCCGCTCGCGGCTGTTCAAAGTCGGACTCGCTGAGTCCGCTGAGTTACTCCAGCATTTTCAAATATTCCAGATAGACACTGGGACAGGCAGCATCTCTGGATAGAAGGAATGGGTGATGATTTGGTTTGAGATCCTTCTTCAAACATTCTGTTGGATACACACAAGGAATTGTAGTCCAGCACACTTCAGGTTACTTGTAAGAACATCGTTGAAAATATTAGCAACGCATTGGTGCTGGTTTCTGACGGGCATTCCTTACAATGCTGTGTACAACAGTGACCGCAACTGCTACAGAAGTGTGGATGGCCGTTGGCTCGCTAGGAGCTCATCCGTCCTTTGACAGGTCTTGTTTTTGGTCCTGCTGGGTGTCCACAGCCCCTTCCTCACCTGGTAAACTAGATGGGGGAGATGGTTTATTCGCCGATTATCCGACCATGGAGCAGGTAGCATGGGATTACATGGCACCTGTAGCGGAGGGAACTCCCCCCGACTTGACATGTTACTTATAGTTAGTTGTTGATGTCTATTAACTTGGAGAACTAACTCCAATTAAGTTTTATTCTTTTGTAAGGTATTTGCAATCAATTTTGGAGTGATCAGAAAAAGATGTCCTTTTTATAATCGTGACTGGATTAAGATTACAATTGGTAAAAAAATGGTAAAATAATTTAGATTTGGACTGTTTGGAATTGAGTTTGATTAAGAGGTTAAATGTCCAAAGGTATGTTTTATATAGTAAATAAAATGTATTCTTGAGTCAAGTGCACAAAAGATCAGGCACAATAGCAGCAAAGGAGAAGTGGAGTTCAAAGGAAAGGGAGAAAAAGTTTATGTTTATCTGCTCTTTCAACCTCTTGAGAAGTGTTCTTCAGCTTGACAACAGTATTTGTTAAATCTTCCCCTCTACAGATGCTGCAATAACAAGGTTTCAGATTCTAAAATCCAACTACACTGAGGATCAGGCAGCTAATTGGAAGTTGGTGAGAGGAAGAGAGGGTTCACTAAATGCACATCGTGGTCTAATCCTGAACTGAACATGAACAAAAGCTGTTTATCAGAATTATTTCCACAAAACTCATTTTTACTGCTTTTAATTGGATTTACTGAGGTGCTAAGGCTGCCGGCAAGTCTTTAAAATTCAATCATTAGCCTTGTAGGTTAATGGCTAGGGAAACTTGGCTAATAGATACAGGATTCATCCAGTATTAAAAATACAAAATATGTGTGTTATGCGAGAAAAATACTTTTTTTCTCTCTTTTTCATAGAATTTGGTAATGAAGTTTAATGGTTGCTGAAGGTTTATCTTTGGGTTGCAGCTGACTGTACAAGGCCCTTGAATTGTGTCTCCCACAGCTTTTGTTTTATTTCACTCTTCACGACAATGTTACTTTTTTTTTTTTTTTTTGCAGCTAAAGATTTGTGAACAACTTTTGGTGTTAAATGAACCACAGGACATCAGTTTATAAAATTTCAAATTGAGGATTCTATCAGAAATACCAATTTAGAGATTGCCTGAAACGCTGCAGCTCAGGAAAACAAATTGTAATGCAATCTTACTTGTCTGGTGTCTCACCATATCTTATCTCTGGAGCTGTGGAATTCATTGAAGTATGAATCAATGTAAATGTTTGCCCCAAGTAACTGCAGATTCTGCCTATGTGGGCTAGCAGCTTAGTGCACCACTGTGAAGAATTGTCACTGCATTATCATTTGTCATTTTCACCCATGCATTCAGACCCCTGAGGTTTGAAGGTTGCTGTGGTATAAATGGAATACTTTGGATCTCATTTCAAAAGTTACACTTTTTCAGGAATCAGAAATAATTGCCAATAAATCCATAATAAAATTCATCTTTGTTTTGTCACAATTTTAGTCCTTCAGTGTAAATGCCCAGAATGAACTGTCTGAATCATTCAATTCTGATCATTTCTATTTTGCTATGGGATGTGTCACCTTAGATTTTATCCGTGTTAATATTCATTTATGCTTTAAGGTCATGCTGTATGTTTTCTAATGTCTTGAATTATGAATTGATATTCAAAGTTTTCTTTAGCTTTAGCTACATCTCCCACTTGAGTAATGGTATTGATTTAGTTTTGGTATTGGTTTATTATCGCTCTTTTTATGTGTACTGATACAATGAAATCTTGTTTGTGTTATGTAGTTGAATAATACTTAATATGTATAATCAAGCCCAACACAAGTATAACATGTATTGCAAAAAACAAACTATTTGAACGCAGAATTTAGTGCTCCAGCAATGTAGTGTTGCAGAGAAAGTACATTAAAAATAAAATTGCAAGGGCTGCAATGAGGTACGGTAGGTGGGGAGTTTGGGACCACATCCTCGCTTATGCATTCAGTAGTCTGATAATGGTGGGGAAGAGACTGTTCTGGTATCTGGTACCTGGTTTCTTGTACCTGGTAGCTCGTATCTGGTAGTAAGTGCTTTCAAGTGATTGCATCTTCTACCCAATGGGTGAGGTGAGAATTGGGAATCATTGGGGTGTAAATGGGCCTTGATTATGTTGGCTGCTTCCTTGTACATCTGAAGTGTGGATGGAGTTGCCTGCCAATGGAGATGTTGGTTTTTGTGATGGACTGGGCTACATCCACTTACTGCAATTTCTTGCTATCTTGGGCAGAGCTGTTGCCAAACCAAGGTGTGATGGAATCTGACAGGATAGGTTTCTATGGTGCATCTGTAGAGGTTTCTTCCAATTTTTTGGATTGGATTGGATTGGATTCCTTTATTGTCATTCAGTCCTTCTGGTCTGAACAAAATTTCATTGCCTGCAGTCATACATATAATAATAAATAACGAAACATACAATAAACACAAATTAACATCCACCACAGTGAGTTCACCAAGCACCTCCTCACTGTGATGGAGGCAAGTCTTAATGTCTCTGTCTCTTCCCTCCTTGTTCTCCCTCTGCACTGAGGCGATCCAGGCTTCCCATGTTGTGACCCCGCCGGATGATGGTGAGTAGGTCCCGCGGCTCAACCGAGCTCCGCGAACGGGCCGGTTCAAGCTCCGTGGCCCGGGGTGGTTGAAGCTGCCGAAGCTGCCGCACTCCAGTCCAGCGGACGCAGCTGTAGTTGTGGGAGCTCCAGAAAACAGGTCACCTACCTGTGACCTGTGAGCTCCCGACGATGTCGTCCACTGTCCCGCGGCCGAGCCCCGAATTCAGGTCGCCGCCACCGGAACGCCGCCACAGCTCAGAAGCCCCGAAGCCAGGCCACCGCCACCGGAACGTCGCCTCAGCCCCGAAGCCCTAAAGCCGGGCCACCGGAACGCTGGAACGCCGCCTCTACTCCGAAGCCCCGAAGCCAGTCCACCGCCACCGGAACACCGGAATGCCGACACAGCTCCGAATTCGGCCAGCCTCGCGTTGGTAAGCTCCGGCTGCCTCTGCTTCCGGAGCCTCCAGGTCGGTTGCATTTGGAGGCCGCCAGCTCCACCATTAGGCCTCGGCGCAGATGGAGGCAGAGAATGGGGATACGACAAAAAGTCACATTGCCCCGAAGGAAGAGACAAAAAAACATGTTTCACCCCCCCCCCACACACATAAACACAACCTAATAAACTAAAATCTAACTAGAACAAGACAAATGAAAACACCAAAAAGAAGTAAAAACAGACGGATTGCAGGCGAGCAGCAGCTGTCAACAGCGCCGCCACTTGTTGTTTGTTATATTGTCATATTGTTTGTTCCTAAACCCAAATCATTAATCTATACAATAAATTACTCAATCCCAGCACATATATAGTTATGGAACTCTAATCATTCCCCTTCTCTATTTTGCTTTATCTACTTTACTACAGGGCTGCCAACTCTCACGCTTTGACCGTGAGAGTCACGCATTTGGCCAAATTCTCACGCTCTGTCGTGAGAAATTCTGTGATCAATGAAAATTTAAAAACTCATATAAACTGCATGGGCCGCGGGTGTTGGACAGCCGGGTCTGAGGGAGGGATGGATGCAGAAGCAACGGCGAGGACAGATGCGGGGAGCCGGGGCTGGCGAGTGTTTGCGGGCTGGCGAGTGTTTGCCGGGCTGTCGAGTGTTTGCGGGCTGATGAGTCGCTCGCTGCAGCTCCGGCCATGGAGCAGCCTCAGTGCAAGAGTCCTGGAGAGGGGATCGGATAAGTGTAATATTAAAATGACATGCAAGGTGTCAGGCTGTCTGTTCCAACATACAGCCCCGATAACCCATTATACCCTTCAGTTACACATTGGGAAGATAGCACTATTGTCATTTGCCACTCACCTATTATGTTTGATTACCTCACTGACTATTTCTAACACCCCCCCCCCCCCCCAATTCCTTTGACAGGTTGAATAGAAATGTCCCCAATATTGTTGTTTTATGAATTGAACACGTAGATGAACATCCTCAAGGAGTGTAATCAGATGGAAACTGATTCAGATGCGATGTTTAAGAGCTTGTTCAGAGAAGGGGCATATTTTAAAGGAGTGACATAGATACTTGCAGGGGAATGTGTGAGGAGATTATTATTTGTCTTTAGTTTTAGCTTGAACCAGGACACCTGAAATTCAAAGTTTAATATAGTAACCAACCAACCACGCAATGAATATCATCCATTCTGGAGGTTTTACTTTTATGATGCCATTTAAACTTCACTTGGATTTTAATCGCTTCAATGTAAAAGTAATTGGGAATGGGGAGCATTGGAACAAGATTTTGCCATCGGTACATATTAACTGTAATATAATAATGTATGCATGTTGGTAGGTGCAATCAAAACAAAGATCTTTTTATCATTGTTGTGTTATGAATACCACAGAAACTATTATGTACTCTCAAGACCACATTTAATAGAATAATATTGCTTAAATATATAGTTATTGGACTTTGTATTTTGGAAAAGTACCAGCTGAGAGGAAGACAGCAAAATTCTGAAAATATTGGGGGTGAAAATGACTTCAGGACAGTTTGTTAGAAAAATGAAGGAAATGGTAACAGAATACATACAGCTGAGTGAGTATAATTTAATGGATGGGAAATTGTGTTCAACCAATTGATGACTTCTTTGACAAAGTAACTAGCATATTAGATAACAAGGAAGCCAATGGATGTAGCACATTTTGTTATACATAATTTCTTCCGTGAAGTGCCCCATAAAAGATTACCACATTAGAAAATCACGTGTGGACTTGACCGTAATAGGTTAAGTCCAGGGGGTCAGATATGGCGTTTTATGTGTGGGCCAGACATATTGTCAGTGCAGAGGGGCTAGGAGCAAGGCCAAGTGTATAACCAGAGTCAAGGTCTGGAATAGAACTAAGTGTGCAGTCAAAACTGGGACTAGGGGAGTGTTCAGCACTGGGAACCTAAGCAGGTAAGCAGCTATGATCAGGGTAGAATAGGGGACAAGGTGTAAGGCTGGACTCGGGGTCAGGAATGAGAGAAGGTATGCAACTTGAGTCCGGGTCAGAAGTGGTACCAGGTGTGCAGTGAGACCCAGGTTGGTCAACATAGGCCAAGTGCTTGATTATAATCTGATTTCCATACATGAATACACTAAGGTCATTCATGTGCTGCACCTGTTGATCAGAGCCTATATATGGATATGCTTTTTAGGAATCCATTTTGTTGTGTTACTATATTTTCTGTGTCTGGATATTTGCTATCACTTTTTTAATATAAATTCTGTTTATTTTAATTTTGATCACGGACATTAAGCTTTCTGATGTTGTCATATCTTGATAATTGTATCTTGAAGTGCTTTGAGAGGTTGGTTATGGTGCATATCAACTCTTAAGGCATAAGAGATAGGAGTAGAATTAGGCCATTCAGCCCATCAAGTCTACTGCCGTTCAATCATGGCTGATCTGTCTTCTTCCTATCTCTATCTATCTATCTATCTATCTATCTATCTATCTATCTATCTATCTATCTATCTATCTTTCTCTTATAATTATCTGCAGAACACCACAGTTGTGTCACCCTCTGACTAAATAAATGTCTCCTCATCTCCTTCCTTAAAGAACGTCCTTTAATTCTGAGGCTATGACCTCTAGTCTTAGACTCTCCCACTAGTGGAAACATCCTCTCCACATCCACTCTATCCAAGCTTTTCACTATTCTGTATGTTTCAATGAGGTCCCCCCTCATTCTTCTAAACTCCAGCAAATATAGGCCCAGTGCCGACAAACGCTCATCATGGGTTAACCTACTCATTACTGGGATCATTCTTGTAAACCTATTATGTATATTATCTATAGTGTATATTTTTTCTGCTGGATCATCCTTTTCTAATGCTATAACACGAAACGTTATCTTTACAATTACAGTGCCTAATTCTTCCGAAATCAGATATTGCATAACATTGAATTTATGGCAAAATATTAAAAATAAAATACAGCCATAAAGATGCCTTTTTGAAAAAAATGTCTTTTTGACATCCACTCTTTGCATGAAAACTTGTAACCTCAAAAATGTTAATGCTCTAGCAATGGCACATGAGCCATACCTTTAGGCAGCATTGAAGCAGATACGTCATTGTGAAATGGTTTGCCTTTGCTAAAAAGGCAAAAGGTTTTGGTTTTGGGCTTGACAAAAGATCAGACGGGAATAACTTCAATTTTGATGCAAAGAGTCGGCACACTGATGAAACTGTTGTGATTTCATTGATTGTGATTTCAAATCCCATTACAGTATACAAATACCTCCACATTTTGGGAGTTTCCCAGAGTGAAATGCATAATGTTATCACTTGCCCTGTATTGAAGGATGTTTTCAATGTGCACATGTGCTGATCAGCCATGATCACATTGAAAAGCGAGTAGCTTGAGGGGCTGAGTGACATATCCTGCTTTTTTTTAATTGTTCTAGTGACCTTTCTCCAAATATAGCTGCAACCTATTTTCTACCTTAACTCCTTTTTGTATTACATAAATAGTTTCAATATCATCCTTTTCAAAACTATTTACCCACCAATGCCCTATATAACTGAAGTATCTCTATTTATGTATTCAATTCCCCTTTGAGAAACAAAATTTGTGGTTTTCTAAATTGCTTTCTTGCTTTTTATGGTCTCTGATTTCTGTAGTCCCGACCATTTAGATACTTTATTTCTCCTGCTGAATTGTAACGCTCATATTTTCCGTCATTGTACTCTGTTTAAGCCCCCGTCCCACTTTCCCGAGTTACTCACAAATTCTCCCGAGTTACTCACGAATTCTCCCAAGTTTTCCCCTTGATTCAAACTTGGAGATGCCAGCCGTAGGTACTCGGGGACTATTTCTTTTACTCGTGGACATTTTTCAACATGCTGAAAAAACGTCCCGACTTACCTGATGCCCCGAGTACCTACGGCTGGCATTACGAGCCGCTATGAAATATCTACGGACTCCTATGGACTTGCTACGGTCATTCTCCGAGTTTGAATCAAGGGGAAAACTCGGGAGAATTCGTGAGTAACTCGGGAAAGTGGGACAGGGGCTTTAACCTATCTACATCTCTTTGTAGCTGCTTAGAGTCCTCTTCACCAATTTATTTCCTACCTATCTTTGTGTGCACATGAACATTTATACAAAGTAATAGTAACAGTGGGCAATGCATGCTTGGCTGGCACCAACACAATTGATGTCTGTTTTGTCATGAGTTGAGTGGGACCAAAACTTATGTGGGCTCCATTGACGTAGTCTGAGTGTTCTTGAAATGCTATTCTTAGTGTTCACACTTGACATTTACGCCCATAGCTGCAATCTATCCTTGCTCAGTGCCTCCCACAAGATGATCCAAGACTGATTCTATCTTTACACCCAACTCATTGTCTTATTACCTCACCCTGCCCAACAGTGATTCTGTTTCTATCAACCTTTCATCTTTTCGCCTCTCTTTTCCCCACAACCCTCTCCTGTGATTTTAACCCTGTGGACTTTTTCCATCTCTGCTGTGGGAATTGGCAGACAATATGTTTTTATGGCATAATATTTGTCAGGTCTACCTTTTCAATCTCAATGCACAAAATAATTTTATTGCTGTGGGACCATGCATAAAATAATAAAAAAGCATTCCTTGTCTAGGGCTCACTTTAATCCACATTTTCATCTATGGTACAAATTCTAGCCCCAATTCTGACTTTTACACAAATCAATGAGAAGAGCATCTGGCATCGGCGACATCTTAACATTAGCTTAAGTAGTAAAAACAGATGCTAAGGTTTTATTTAGCACTTCAGACATATCCTGGCCATTGAACTCGACATGTCCTGCTAAACCTCACGAGTCCTTTATGAGTTTTAATCTTTTCTGATTTATTTTGTAATGTTTATGAAATGTTTTGCAGGCACTACTGCACCTGTCTTCAATCCAGTATTGTTATACCATTTGTGTTTTCCGTTAAAGACTTCAGTTACCTTCCTCTGTATTTTATCTTTTCTACACTTATGGTTTAAGCAAAATAATTGTTTTAAAAATGAAAATTTATTTTTTATTGAAGTTATTTTTCCATTGAACCACTTGGTAAGTCATTCAGCCTGCACTCTACCGCATACTTTGCTTTTTATCCAAAACATATGCACCCTTCTGTTCTACTTTGTATGGATCAACTTCCACCTTTCTTGTGACATATTTCTCGCTTGCAGCATATCACAATCTACCCTCCAAAAATCTTTACTCTTACTCAATTCTTGAGTAATTCGATTGTACTTTGTCATGGAACCATACTGTTTTGATATGTGGCTGCTCACGAAATAGGTAAAACTAGAACATATTAGACGGAGAAAGGTGGCTCCACACACTCGTGTTGGGATCAAAAGCAAGAACGATTTATTTCCAGGTCAAAAGTCACTTACCTCATTTACATCATTTTATGCGCGAGTATGAACATGCGCGGGTATGAGTACAGCTCCTATGCTCAAATTACTCGGACATTGATACACATACTGCATGGAAACAGGCCCGATGGCCCAACTTGATACATCCTTTCCTTTTTGACATTTTGGGATGACATTTCCAAAGATCCAAAACAAAGCAAACCTAAACACTTTTCACAATAATACATACTAGTAATATGGTTTAACTTAACTGAATAAAACAGCCGTTCTGTCTTATTTCGCAATATTAACCATAGCCATACTTGTGACTTGTTTCAATAACACAAAAATAATGTTCACATGCTCTCTTCTCATAAGCATGTAGATACATTACAACAAAACACCTTACTTCTTGACATACTTGCCGTATCTTTCTGGCGGTCTGACAACTCTTCCTGCCCTAATCTTTGTGATGGTGTTTCTTTTAGAAGTGTCTTTCTTTTCAGTGTGTACATTCTGTGCATCACTTCTAGTTTCTTCTCTTGTGTCACTTTGTTTTTGTCTAGTTTTCCCTGTGTTCTGAGTTTCACGAGTTGCATCTTTTCCTGGTGATGCATGTTGTGTTGGTTTTTCCTGTGTCAGCTGAGGTTGCAAAGGTTTCTCAGTCTTCTCCGCGTTTGGTGGTTTTTCTGGAGTTACGTGTGGGGCAGGCACATGCCGTGAGTAATTACTCGAGGTAGGCACTCAGTCGGCTTTTTAACAAAATCTTAAACCGCACATGTGCAGATTGTTCTCTACGTAAAAAATAAAAATAAGTAACAATTCAATTTTCCCAAGGCTTCTAAATCTCCTTCATTTTTCAATTACTAAATGGGTGGGGGACAAAGGATGAAGGCAGGTGGAGAGATGGTGGGAAAAATGGGAGCACACCGGGACATTGAATCAGTTGTCATCTTATTGTATGACAATACTTTGTTCAAGGGACCAATTGGAAGGAGAGTGTCTTTCACAGCGTGTGGGGAGTCTGTGCCAGGGGTTAAAGTTGCGGGGAGGGCAGAAGTGTTGAGATGGAGGGGATCATAGATCATGTCAGACTCACTCACCGCTGCTGCAGCGCTCCGGGCACAGACAGCAGAACTGGCCGCCACTTCTGGGGAAGGAAGCAGCTCGGGTGACTGCGAACGGCCGCCGGGACACGACAGCAGAACCGGCTGCTACTTCAGCGCCTTCTGCGGGCCTGCTCACCTTTGGCAGTGCGCTCCGTCTGAACACCTCTCACCTGCCACTCACCGGCTTCGCTCATGTCAGCCGCTTCCCGCAAATCCTTAAATTCCCACAGCCGAGTAACCTCAATTGGTCCCTTGAGCGTGATGTCGGAATTGAAGGATTTGCAGGAAGCGGCTGACATGAGTGAGGCCGGCAAGCGGCAGGAGAGAGATTTTCAGACGGAGAGCACTGCCAGAGGTGTGCGGGGACCGGCAGAAGGGGTCAATGCGGTGGCTCCATGCCTGGAGCGTCACAAGTGGGTTACTGGCCCCGATCCTCTCCTTCACAACGCTCCTGCCCTCCGTGCAATTTTACCCTGGGCCAGACTCCTCAAACACTGTTAAGGGAGCTCTCCCCCCACCCCAGGAAATATGTAATTTAAAAACATAAAGCACCAAGAAATGTACTTACCACGTTATTGGTACATGAACTCCATTCTTCACTCTTTGTCTCCTAAGAAACTCTTAAAATAATGACAATCCATATTTGAAAAATCTGCCAAGAAACTTGCGCTGCGCATGCACAGTAGGCTGCTGCACATGCACAGTACTGCAAAGGCAGAATTTCAGCTGCCTTCAGCCCCGCTTGTCATTGACGGCTTCAAGCAGCGCAGACGACGCGTGGGCTGCACAGACCTTTGCGTGCTGCAAGTGCTGCGGATGAAGGCACGGAGAATTATGCCTACTTAAGAGATCGATCTCTTAGATAGGCATAATTCTCCCATGCCTTTACTATTTATATTTAATAATTGCCATTTCATAATTTTAGTCTGGGTAGGCAGTGCCTACCTTGCCTACCCTGACGGCACGTGCCTGATATGGGGGTAGTTCACCAGTCTTCTTCAGATCCGCTCGATTATGATAGAAATCCTGATGCTGTCTCGACTTCGTATGATCTCTCATCCAGTCGTTTCTGAACTGTTGCTCTCTGCCATCTGGTATCTCCTAGTTTATAAGGTTTGAGTCTTACAACATCACCTTCTTCCAGGATTGGCAGATCCTTGGCATGTTGGTTGTCGATCTTTGGCTGTTTTCCTTGCAAATCCGTCAACATTTTCCTCTCTTCTGTGAGTATCTCAGCACCACGTGGTTTGAGGAGATTTGATGTAGTTGGAAGTGTCGTTCTTGTTCTCCTTCCATGTAGTCTTTGTGCAGGACTACTGTTCACTCCTTGCGCAGGCCTGTTGTGGAATTCCGGTATTGCCAAGTAGACAGCTGCCTTGACTGCCGATTCCACTTTTCCATTAGCTTGGCTATGTCTTGGAGAAATAGTTTAGTGGTCAAATTCCCATGTCCTGGTAAATTTGGCGAACTCCTCTGATAAGAACTGTGTCCCGCTGTCGCTTAACACAGTGCTGGGAATTCTGCATGTTGTGAAGTGGTTCTTAAGTTTCACATTGACTGTCTTGCTGCTCAGGTCATACAGTCTGTCTATTTCCCAGAAATTAGATAGTCAACTGTGATTAGATAATGCTTTCCCTCAAGTTCGAACAGATCAGTTCCTTTTTCTCCCATGAATGATCTGGGAGGTCATGGGGCATCAGAGTTTATTTCTGATTCTGCTGTTCGTACGTCCTGCATGCTTCAATGAACTGCTTCAAATTGGAGCTCATTCCGGGCCAGAAAATGCATTCTCTAGCATGTCTGAGGGTTCCTTCTACTCCAAGGTGAGAGTTGTGTAGTGTCTCCTTCATATCTTTGTGTAGAGTGATAGGGATTACAACTCTTTCTCCTCTGAACACTAGGCCATCTTGCACATTCAACTCGTCTCTGACGTTGAAGTACGGTTGTGCTGCCACTGGGACTTCTGATTTGTGATCTGGCCATCCACCTTGCATTACTGTCTTAACGATCTGTAGTGTTTTGTCTTCCCAGGTGTGGGCTTGGATGTGTTTGACCTTGTCCTCTCCCATGCTCAAGAACTCAACTACGTTGACATCAGTGAATCTGGTCGATCCCATGGTGTCCGGGAGGTATGCTCGGGAGAACATATCTGCTAGATGCATGTCTTTTCCCTTTACCCATTTGATCTCGATGTCATAGTGTAGCATCCTCGTCATCATGCCCTGAAGACATCTTTGTGCTGTATGCAGAGGCTTTTTGACAATGACCTCCAATAGCTTGTGGTCACTCTCAATGATCACTCTCTGTCCGTAGGTGTACTGATGAGAGCGCTCGAGGGCAAACAGTATTGCTAGTGCCTCCTTCTCAATCTGAGCATATCTCTGCTCGGTTGGCGTCAATGCTCGACTCACATAGAACAGCGGTTGTCCTTTCTGCAGACGTGTTGCACCTAGACCTGCCTTGCTTGCATCACATTGTATGGTCAGCTGTTCATCTGGTGTATAGTACGCCAGGATGGGGGACGTTGTCAACAGCTTGATCTTTGACATTGCCGTGTCATGTTCTGATGATTGAGGGTCAATCTCCTCAAAGGCTGGAATGTGTCCGACAACATTGGCAGGAATCTTGCCAAATAGTTTACACTGCCTTGTAATCTTTGGATTTCTGTTGGATTGGTTGGGTTGGGCATCTCTAGGATAGGTTGGATCTTCTTTGGGTCTGGTTTCAGGCCATGATGTGTAACTACATGTCCTAGAAATGTGATACAAGTAGTTTTCATTACCGACTTCTGCCGGTTCAGCTTGATGCCTTTGTCTCTGCATCGCTGAAGAAGATCTTGCAGTCTTGCATCGTGATTCCTTTCTGCATCTTCTCTGGTGTCTCCTTCTCCGAATGGGATGATTTCACCTGCAACACATTCCACTCCCCTAATCCTTCTAGGGCTTGTTGCAGCTTCTTCTGGAAGATCTCTGCATTTACTTTCAGTCCAAATGGCAACTTCTTCCAGCGATATCTCCCAAAGGGGGTATTCATGGTTGTTAGGAAACTGCTCTCCTCATCTAGTTCGCAGTGGAGGTATCCTGACTTCAGATCGAATTTGGAGAAAACCTTCGCCTTGGACAGCTCAGGGAGTATGTCGTCTATGACTGGTAGTCTATGGATCTTCCTTTGCAGGAATTTGTTGAGGGGTCTAGGATCTATGCAGAACCTCAACTCCGTAACGACCAGCTTGCTACACCATTCAGTTGGTTCTTCGACGAGTCAAGATGTCCAGCTCGACCAGCTTCAAGAGACCATTCTTGACCTTCTCAAAAGCACTTTGGGGTCAATGAAAATTGACTATAAATGTGCTATATAAATAAACATTATTATTATTATTATTATTCTCTATCATGGCTACAGGTACCGGCTTTGCAGAACACTGTGATGGGGTCACATCCTCCGTCTGCGTTACCAACTTGACCTTGCCTGGTAGTCTCCCCGGTCTTTCGTCGTCAAAAACATCTTTGTAGCTCTTGAGTAATGAGTCGTCCTCGTTAACAGCATTCAGGCTCTTGAAGTTCTCGTAGTGAACCGTGATGAGTTTCATCTGTTGTGCAGCTTTGCCACTCAGGAGCGGTGTGAGCCAGCCTTCCTCTACCACAATGAAGTGAACACGGTACTTGTTGTTCATCTTGTTCTGGAGTATGACTTTCGTCCTACCTCCGCCAGCAGGTTGGATCCGTTGTACATCTTTAAGACTATTTTCTCTTGTCTAATGGTCTTCTTTGTTGGGGACAAGATCCTTGGGAATCACATTAACACTGGCACCAGAGTCGATCTGAAACTTGATGGCTTTTGTGCCAACCTGCATCTCAGCGAATAGGCCTGAAGAGGAATTGTTTCTGGCTGCATTGACCTCAATGCAACTCACAGACTCTGCAACGGAAATGGACAGTGTGTCAGATGACTCTACGGCCTTGTGCAGATCCCGTTTCTGCGTGCTCTCCTTCCTCTGCTTGCAGCAGCAGCAGGGCGAAGTGGTTTTGTCATCCGCATCTGTTGCAGTCCTTCCCATACGCTGGGCATTCCTCCTTCCTGCGCATGTGCATCCTCGCACAGAACTTGCACTTGACTAGTCCCTGATTCTTCCTCTGCGAAGAAAAATCTACCATCTTTTCCCTCGGTTTGAATCGTTCCACCTTGGGTATTGTCGGCTCTTCGCCGATGACCTGCATTCTTGTCGCTGCTACCTCCGAGGATCTACATATGTCCACAGAATCCTGCAGTGTCGGATTCCTCTTCTGAAGGAGTGTCTTCCTGTTTAACTGGTCTGCAATACCAATGACGATGCGATCTGGAATGAGGCTTTCTTTCAGGTAATTGCTGATGTTGCATGTCTTAGCAAGCTCCTTCAGCCCTGCAACATACAATTCAATGCTTTCCCCTGGTTTCTGGACTCGTTTATTAAAAAATAATCGTTCATACATTTCTGTTGTCTCTCTATGATGATGGTAGACATCTTGTCGAAGATGACGTTCACATCCATCTCATATGCTACCATTTCGAATGTCAGGGTATTGAAGATTTGCAGTCCAACAGTATGCAGGAATACTGCTTTTTGATAGAGTTTCTCCTTCTTATCCAGTTCTGTTATCACTGCATAATTTTTATCATTTGTTTAAACATTTTCCGCGCTTCCACCCGGTTCTCTTTGAGCATTAGATTGGGTGGTGGACCCACGTGGAAATATGGACTGGCCTGCGCCATTTTGAAATATCAGCGCTCTTACTTATTTTCAAATATTTTCACAACAAAACTTTTTTTTTTCCTGTCCCTGGATCCACAAGATCCCTGGTGCGCGACCTTCGAGCAGTCTCACCCAACACGTCGTTTCAACCCTCGTAAATCAGTGCTCCACAGCACTGATTTACAGACTGCATCTTAGCCTTGTGTGCGCACTGACCTGCATACAGTCTATCTCATGCATGCACCTCCGACGAAATCAGTTGTTGAGTTCGGTCGATGAGCATTGAAAAACTGATTCCTGTAAGCCTTTCAAAGCATTTCGCTATTCACCATAGTGTCCAGTTGATCCACAAATCTCGCTTTTACCGCTGCCACCATATTTTCTATGTGTCTGCTTACGATATAGATAAAACTAGCACATATTAGATGGAGAAAGATGGCTCCACACACACTCGTGTTGGGATCAAATGCAAGAACGATTTATTTCCAGGTCAAAATTTCACTGACCTCAAAACATAATTATATGAGCGAGTATGAGCATGCACGAGTGTGAGTACATCTCCTATGCTCAAATTACACAGACATTGATACACATACTGCGTGGAAACATGCCCTATGGCCCAATTTCCCCATGTCTGCCAACATGTCCCATCTGCATTAGTCTCACGTTGCCTACATTTGGCCCACATCCCTCTAAACCTGTCCTATTAATGTACCTGTCTAAATGTTTCTTCAACGTTGTAATAGTAACTTTATCACACATCAACTTCCCTCTATCTGTTCATTTTTGTTTCAAAGGAGGAAAATGCAATTCTGGAAACTTCTGTCGAGAATTTTATTTTCACGCAGAAAGGGGCTGGCTGAAAAAGATCTCCAATTTTCCAACTTGCTTGGAAAGATAATGTAGTGCAAGATTGGAGAACATTATTAGTTGTTCCTGAGTTACAGATATTAGTGGGAATATTTTAATTCTACATCCAAGGTTTCATAATGACTCCTTTAGAAGGAAGTGATATATCGATTGTAGTAAAAACACAAAACTGCCCACTCGTATATCACTATTATCATTTCTTCTGAGTAGTATAAAAGTGCGACAGAGGATTTTAGGTTCATAGCTGGTCAAATCGGTTGGAGCTGCTGCAAGCAACCACAAGAGAAGATGTCTACCACATTCAGATAATGGCTTGTTCCAATGCGGTAACTGGACTCCAACCTAATTTACTGTGTCCGCTGTTCTAGGTATCAACTTCTCTACATCGGCGAGACCAAGCGCAGGCTCGGCACTTCAACTCCCCATCTCATTCCCAATCTGACCTTTCTGTCCTGGGCATCCTCCATTGCCAGAGTGAGGCCCAGTGCAAATTGGAGGAACAGCACTTCACATTTCGCTTGGGTAGTTTGCACCCCAGCGGTTTGAACAGTGACCTCTAATTTTAGCTAGCCCTTGATTTCTCCCTTCCCAGTTTTCCCACAAGTCTTACTGTCTCCGCCTACTTCCTTTCTCTTCTCCCCCCCCCCAAAATCAGTCTGAAAAAGAGTCGAGTTTCTCCAGCATTTTTTTGTCTACCTTCGCTTGTTCCAGCATCGAGTTCTTTCTTAATCAGCCCCCCAGTGGCACAGATGGAGTAGCACAGGTGGCTGTGGCTGTCGGCAGCATTCAGTGTTACTTTTGGATGCAGGTATCAGCGGTTCTCATTAAACAAGGACAGCATGCACCAGATAATTTAATATGAAGTGAACAACATAAACCATATGTACTGAATGACATGTTCACTGTAAGTCTTTCATTAAATGATGCAGTTAGCATCACTTGACTGGAAACCAAAGTGGCTGACTCCTGAGTGACTGGTGTTGGTGCAAGTTTGAAACCAGTTGGTGACACAATCATATTCATAGCCTATGCCATAGCCTATACTGGTGTGCCTCAATCAAAGCTTCCTCACTGATTCTGAACTAACCTTTTAATTTCTATTCTTCCACGGTTTTTGACTTTGTTCTGCAGATCCATTAGATTAAGTGATATATATGTTGGGACGTGTGTTCCTTGACCTCCATCTTGGCCTGCCCACCTCTATTCCTGGAAAATATAACATGTCTGCAAACAGTAGCCAGCCACAATGCTCATCCATAAAATGCATAGCCTTTCTCTGTCACATTTATTGCCTTCATGCTAGGATAATTAGTTGAGGTCGCAAAAACTCTAACTACATCCCACCATTTGGCTAATAATCATGGACGGAGTGACCAGAATGGCACCAAATGGGAACTAATAATTTGATTGTATCTGCTACGAAGTTTTGGCTAAAATTAGTATGCAGAAAAAAATATTTGTTATTTGAATAGCTATTTTTTTCTTTCTGTGGGATTACTCAAACTTTACAGCAATTTGAATCTCTTCAACTGTGGTGTTGAATAAGGATGTGTAGGCTATGTATCCAGGCAAGTACCATAAATTAGTTCAATTAAGAGTCAGGAGTGTTTATCATGTGCTCCAGATATGAACCGGAACAAGGAATTATTACTTGCTGTCAGCTTTACAGACAAGAAAACCTAATGGTTCATATTACTTGAGTGAGGAGAAGGATTGATTCTTTAAAATGTATACTTTATATTATAGTGAACGATTGAAAAAAATAACGGTGCACTCACTTATTTTTGTTTGTTTTTGAAAGAGATTTTAAGTTGTGCAAATTTGACACATTGTTCAGTTATCAGTGCACAGAAAAGACAATCTGCCATTGTCCCCTAGGAGTGTTAACAATGGTTAAGAGTGTCAGCTCCATGACAAAGTGATACTGTGGTGTTTTTCCTTCATGCTTGATTGTACAGTACCAGAGGTTCCCTTGCCTATGCAGTAATGTGTGCAGTGATTGAAGGGGAATGTTCATGTTGGGGAAACTCCTTTCAAAGTGCTTGTCTTTGTGCATACGCTTCATTTAAAAGATGTCATCATCTTCTCATTAGAATTACTCTACTGATAAACAGGCCTGCAGCTGTTGGTCAGGATAGAATTGTTATTTAACTGGATGTGGAAAATTGGAATTGCTGATGGGTCCAACCTGTCATGAAATATTGAATTACTATATCTTTGTGGTGATTGGAAGCTGGTTTGCTTTTTTAAAGCCATTTTGCTGTGTCGCTGTTTCCATGTGGATACCCTTGATGTAACTCCTCCTTAGTGACAGTGCCTTTTCTCTGTTAATGAAACTGCAGTCTCGCCAAAAGCAGCAGAGCAGCTATTCACTTGAATTCCCCAGAGAAAAGTTCTAAAATGCAATCTTCACAACACATAAGGGAACAAGCACTTTCTAGTGCAGCTACTTTTCTGTGCACTGATGTTCCCCTTAATTATGGAATTTAAGTGGTTATGTCTTGCATAAAACATCACAGACTGGTGATAAAGCTGTGGAATGTTTCACCATTTTGTTGCTTTATCTGCTTAGCCTTCAAGATTTCCTGCCCATGGAAAACAGATTTTTATTGATCTTATCAAATATTCTTTTATGTTTTCAGCATTCTCCTTCACAAATACCATGGTTATATGCTCACTTTTGCCCCTAATCTTTACTCTCATGCTTCACAAGTAGAAAAGTAGTCACTCTGTGAACATACTCATAGGCACTAATGTGATTGTGCTATGTTAGTTTAGCAATTCTATGCATACATGTACAATGCAGTTGAGTGCCACTGTAGAACTGAATACATTAGGACTTAATGCCTTAATCCCGAAGTTTCTGAATTTCCTCTGTATTTCTTCATTATGATGCACTGAGGTGCCTGCGTATTTGTAGAGGTATCCAGTTGGGATAGTGAGCCATTTGCATGGCATTCCCCTATATGTCTGAACAATGGATGGTGTGAGCCACTCATGCACAAGGAGGCCTTTGTGACGAATGCTACAATTGCTTTATTGAGGCTGAGCGGACCTGCTTCTCCAATGGAGACAGTCATGAGGAACAGGGGAATACATCTAAGTTTAAAATCTTCCTCTTTCAGCATTCCTCAAGAACCTCAATACCCACTCTCTATGAGGCCTCATTCCCACCATCCCTCTCCCCCAAGCAACAACCTATTGTAATATCCTGATAATAAGCACATCCCTCAAATTTATCACAGACCCACACCCCTCACTATCATTGCCATTGATCAGATGACCAAAGCTTCCTCTAGAACTTTATGATTAATACAGTGGATCCCAAGGTGATTTGGTTTTCCAAAGTTAGACACCAAGTTCTGGTACATGCAGCATCTCTGGAGAAAAAAAGTGTTGGTGACATTCCAGGTTGGGACTGAGGAAGGGTCCCGACTGGAAATGTCACCCTCACTTTTTCTCCAGAGATACTGCCTGACCCGCTGAGTTACTTCAGCACTTTGTGTCTATCTTTGGTATAAGCCAGCATCGGTAGTTCTTTGTTTCTACATTTCTGATTTGGTTTTCCAATGATGTTCTATGGAGTGGTGAGTTGTGCATTGTAATGCAATTTCTGGACCAAGTTGTTGGCTCAAGAACACTCTGGATAAGAGAAAGATAGTGATAAACAGTGGACATATTGACTGAATGGTTCGTTCCATTCCCTTGAAGTAGAACCTTCATTGCAGAGTGAGCTACAGAATGATCTTTGAATGTGTTAAACATGTTATTTTGCATGTAATCTTTTGGGCCAGTTGTACAACAAACACCTTTGGACCCCTGCACGGTGCATCTCTTCCTGTGTCAAAGAATTTCTAAGCTCTTAATTTCCTGCATATTAAAAAAAGTATTTTGAACATCACTTTATATGTAATCTCTAGTTTTCTGTACGAGTCAAGTGTCCTAGCACTGTTGAAATTACATTCTATACAAATGTAATACATATATTTCTTCTACAAACTGACCTTTTTAAGGAAAAGATGGATGGGCTAGAAGTTGCTTTCTGTACTCTAGTCCGATTGAGTGTACTGCAGCTTCTCCATTAGTTCAGTGAAGTGTCGACTGATGCAAAATGTTGTGTTAGAGATCCTCTCCAGGCCACAGGCTGTTATTGCAACAGTTCGAAGATTTTGCTCTGAAAAATAGCGTAACTTTTGTGTTAAGTTGCATCCAACTAACTTGGGTATGGCAAAGGTCGTTGCAGATTTTCCGTCGTTCCTCAAAATATATTTACGGAGAGATTTTTAATCTTATAGTGCATTTCTCAATGAGTTTGTTGATTGTAATAGCCCAAGTGTCACTATTAAATAAATTCTCAGGGATATCAGAACTTATGTTAAAGATAAATTAAATGTGGAATAATGGACAAGGATAACTGCATTATAAGCAGCATATGATTCTCACACATTCAGTTATTTGAACTTTCAGAATTGTATAAAGATAAAAAATTGCTTCAGTTCGTAATTCATACATTTGAGCCTATTGATATATGTAATTAATGAGAATTATTCCAAACATGTTGTGGTATATAGGAGAAGAGGGCACTTGTGGACTCTTATGATACATTTTTGTGTGCATTGCTTGGCAAGCCAGTTGGCATATCTTCTGGCAATTAATTCAAGAAATATCATTTGGTATTTTCCAATATACACTCTATGAATTTTTTCTGCAACTCTTAAGATGGCACTTACACATTTGCTAAGATTGTGAACAAGAAGTTTTTTTTGCAAGCAATAATTGAAACTAAAGCCCTCTATTAAACATTACAAACGATCAAGAGAAAGGGTGGCGGGGAGGGAGGGAGGAGGAAAGGAGTTGTTCTTGCTTGAAATTTTGGTTATTTCCAGAAGACATGGCAGAAATTAGTCACTGAGACTTCTGATTTTTGTTTTCAGTTGCCAATCTAAGATTCCATTACAGCAGACAAAAAAAAGTGCACATTTTGATATCAGCAGCACATCATATCGAGGAAGGAAATTGAGCTGTTCCTTATCCACAACTGTAATCAGCACTGGATTAGTGACTTGAGGCAGCCAATACAGTGGCTGGCTGCATTTAGAGAAATCAGAGCAAAGGATCACTTTCTTACCCGAAGGCATATAATTCAGGTGTGGATCCTGATCATTCATTCCTGACCCCACCCTTTGCTGCCAGCATATCCAGTCCATTTCCACTGCTGAGGCTTCTTCTTCCATATGGGATCCTTTATAATCAAACCCAAGGTTCAATATATGGGGCTGTCTTGCCATTTACAGGTAAATTGTAAACAATAAGATCTGCACACCATGTATGTTCAAAGCCAAAATGGGTATTGCTGATTTTCTGGCCCATTGTGTCATGTGCAAAAAAACATTGATGATCGCGGTAATTTTACAACCCCTCAAACACAGTGATTATCCTGTAGTTGTTATTAACTACAGATACCTGCAGAGCCAGAGTTATTGCTCTGTTGCACATTAATTAAGTAATTTTGTTCCCTTAACATTTAAACACGTTTAAACTCCCTCTGTTCCTGCAAGCATTGTGTTCATTGTTAGGTCTTGGGGAAATGTAGATAGTGGAGGCATATATTAATATTCAAGTTCTTTGCACACGTGATCAAATTGAGTTTTCCTAATTAGAAGCTTTGTATTGAACCATGGGGAGTTACAATGATTATGGTAACAATTGAAAACCACCTAAAGTGTTACCATAGTGATTGAGGAATAATCTATAAATAGCTGTAGCAATGTAAATTTGTGGATGTTTGTTAAATGCATATCACAGCTTTTCTAAAGCATAGTCAAAGTTTGTGAATTTTTCTGCCTTTATCTTTAGTTATTCTGTAATGTTTACAAATATAACAAAACAGCAGCACAGTACTGAAATTCCTTTGCATCTTGTAACAAATCAATAGCAAATGAACAAAGGAATATCAGTGGGGCATATTGTGGAATGGGGGTAGGGTGGAGGGGGAGTGATTCTTCTTTCTCTTCTTTCTCCCTCTTCTTTCTTTCTTCGCGCTCTCAAATTTCTCTCTCTCCTTTCACTTCATCTCTCTCTTTCTCTCTCTCTCACTCGCTCTCTCTCGCTCTCTTTTCTCATTTCTTTCTCCTTTCACCCCTCTCTCCTTTCTCTCCTTTCTTTCTCTCTCTCCTCTATATCTCTCCTCTCCCTCTCTCTCCGTTCTCTCCTTTCACCCCACTCTCTCTCTCTCCTTTCTTTCTCTCCTTTCACTCCCTCTCCTTTCACTCTCTCTCTTTCCTCTCTCTCTCTCTCTCTCTCCTTTCTTTCTCGCGTTTCTCTCTCCTATCAATCTCGTGCATCCCTCTTGTCACTCGTCTCTCTCTCTCGTATTTCTCTCTCTTTCTCTTCCTCGTGTTCTCTCTCTCTCTCTCTCTCTCTCTCTCTCTCTCTCTCTCTCTCTCTCTCTCTCTCTCTCTCTCTCTCTCTCTCTCTCTCTCTCTCTCTCTCTCTCTCTCTCTCTCTCTCTCTCTCTCTCTCTCTCTCTCTCTCTCTCTCTCTCTCTGTCTCAGCTTTCTCTGTCTGTTTACACACACTGCATTAAAACAGATGATTTATGAATGACTTGCTCATGAAAAGGATTACCTGTCATGGACTGCTTATACCATTCAGGTTTTACTTTAATTATTGCTTTCACTCGGAGTTCCTGTTTCTGCTACGCATGTGCGAATCATTTTTAGTGATGTTTCTTTAATACTCCTATTTCTGAATGTAGCAGTAAGTAACTATCTGATTTATATTTACCTTTTCACTTGATGAAGACCGGAGTGCGCTGCTGTACAAAGCAACTGTGCATCCGCATTGATGAATTGACTAAGAACATCCAATTTTCCAGTGTAATCTCAAAGCATGTCAGGGAGGAGGAGTGATGTGTCTTCCCTTCCTGTCGTATTCAAATATTGAGTGTGTCTGGTCATTCGCTACCAGTTACTATCTTTAACGAGCCCGGCTGAACAGGCAGTGCTTGATGCTCATTATGGCTTTCAGGGAATGTGGGGGCTGCTAGCAAGAGCTTTGGTTGTATTGAAAAGGGGGAGGGGAATTTATTTGAACATGCCCTCAGGCTGCATTGCTTAATAAGAGTTGTTAATTTAACCCTCGTGGTCTCCTGGTTACATTTTGCACACAGATTCTGCGTGAGAATGATTTTTATTGCATTTGCTGGCTGCTGCTTTTCATCACAGTGAAAATGTGTATGGTTTACCCTGCAGGTTAAGATTGAAAAAAGGTATGTGAGGTTCTTTATATGCATATTGAAAGATTTCATGTCATAAATCACCTCATTTTGCCCAATACAAATCTTCAATTTCAGCTCCAGCACAGTGTGAAAGTAGTGAAATTATCGTCTCCCTAATTAAAATTGGTTGGCAATGTAGTGAGCTTAAGAAGTCTATACTGAGGCAGGGAGATGAGATATATTGTTGAAATGAAATGAAGATAGCCAAGGTGGCTAGGTATGGTGTTAATTGGGCCAACAGGAATTGAAAACTCCTGGGACCTCAGTGTTCAGCAGTAAAATCTTAAAGCTGTGAGGCAGTGCAGTCCAGCAGACAAACTCTGTTAATCTTTATGTATGTGAACAGCATCTGTCCATGTGGCAAAGCTCTGGTGAGTTTATTTGGAATGTGCGACAGAATCCTTTTGTTTTTTTTTCGATTATTTGACCTTGGCAACTTTTTTTTTCTCACTGCCAGCGCTGTGAGGCTTAGTTTCTGAATGCAGTGGCCAGAGTGCTGTTGGCTGGCTGCTCCACCAGCATTGTTCTAATGCTCATTCCATATGTATGTCACATCACTCGACTCCCCTTACCTCCTCCTTCCCCTCCCTCCCCCTCCCCACACACACCCTTTTTTTTTACACCGAGCATATCCGTTTGGTTCTTATCTGGGAAGGTTGAATTCTTTCTCTCTGTTGTAAATTGCAAATTTCAAGTTGAAAAGCTGCAGCTCAGCTGTGACTTGTTTCGCCCCGGGCGGATGGACAGCACCAAGTACAATCAGACACTACTGAAAATCTCCACGGCTCCGCTTTCCTCTCGCTCCTGATTTTGGACTCCTGGAAGTCTAAAGAACTAATCTTGGCAACTGCCTGGCTTTTTACTGTTACCGTGGTAGCAGCTGCAATGTATTATAATGGAGCAGGCAGGCTGGAGTTCTTGTGCCTTATGTTTTCCGGATTGTCAGTGAAGACTTTAGGCAAAGCTTGCAACAGATATGAGCAAGTATTTTTGTGCTGCCCTATTTCAGTCCTTATTAAGGTAGGATTTATTCATACCATTTTAAGGGCCATTTTATTGTTTGTTTAAATCAATTTTAAATTGGGAGTGGGAGAGGTGCTGAACAAGCGGGTCTTGCTTTATTTCAGCCTAGTATTGCATAGCTGAATAAAGCAATGATAGCTTATTAATTTGAGAGGTGGCCATACATATAATTAATACAATGATATAGTCAAGTGTGTTTCCTTTGTTTGAATGATATCAGTTTTCTATTGACACATTCACACTCCAGTTCTATCTACTTGTGGAGTGGGATTAATTGTACAGCTGTACCAAGTAATCAAAAACACTTGCATTTAAACTTGGATTTGAAACTGGAAAGAAAATGTGAAATTATGAAGTGTATAGGAAATCAACAAGACTTTTTAAGCTGTGTTTTCTGTAATGATGTGTGTTTTAACATCCTAATTCACTTTGATGCGCTTAACTTTTCTATGCAAGCTAAAATCAGTATTCACAGCACTAGCACTATTTACAGTGCTAGTTAATAATTTTGTGGTAACGGGGAGTTATTTACCACATAGCTTAACTAATTAGCAGAAGATAAAGAAAATTAACAAATCCTAACTGTTTTAGAAGTGTGTGGTTTCAGTACAGGCACACTCCCAACATGTTACATTTTGAAGTTTTAAATAAAGTATTATGCTGTAGAGCAAAAATCCTGTGATCCTCCTTGATGTGTGGGTAATTATATTTTTTGCAAAGATGACTGTATCTCTTTGAAATGCAGCACATTTCTTTCTTTACCTTGACTCTGATGTATGATCTCAGTGTCCTGAAATGTTACTGTTGCTTCTGATATCGGGGTTATTTATGGACTTTGGAGACTGAATGTACAATAATGTCTTGAATGTTAAGGTGACTGGATTGTGTAAGTTGACAGTGGAACAGATGTTTTTATTGTTAAGAGGGTTTGCTTTTCAAGGTCCGATTTTAAACTAAACTTTCAATGAAATCCATAGACTGCCTTTTAAAATGAAATTAACGTCATATATGGCCTGATAGCTTTGGGGCACTTGTGGAACATGAGGTTGTCTTGCTTGAAATGTTGCCCAATGCTGACAGGTAATTTCTGCAAACTAACAGTTGCACGTATTGCTGGTCTATACCATGTAGCTGCTTTAAATGTTAATATTATCCACTGTTTGTTGTATACAGGAGGCACTGGCTTTCTCCAATACTGGATGATATACTTTAGAGAATCATTCTAGAATTAATTATTACTGCTGAGACTTGCTGATATTTCTGCTTCTAATATGTGTTCATTCTCATTTGAAAGAATGCTCTTTTTTGAAAATAATGAATAAATATTGGCAAAGGAGCAATCAAGCATACTTTTTGCCACGAACCTTTATATTAAAGGTTTGTCAGCTTGGGGATTGAGTATATTTCCAATTTACTTGGAGGCTGTCTCTGTTTCTCAGGCAGTTCAAGGCTTGCACCAGAGGTGACAAATGTGAAGTTAGTTATTTCTCCATGTCTTGGTGCCTATTTGAAGGTGAAAACAAAATTTGGCCTGCGTTCCATTTTTTCACAATTTTAGATGTTAATGTATACAGTATTTATACACTTGAGGTAACTGTTAATAGGTGTTAATATATTTAGTATATTAATCTTGAACCCCCATTCCTTTTTGTTTCTCTTTCATCTTTCTTTAACTATCCCAGGAAATTTAAGTGGAAGAAAACAATTATTTTTAAAAAAAGAGTTTCCATAATAAGGGTAAACAGGAGGAAATGCATTTTGAAAGAAGAACATAAAGTTTGAGGACATGTTTTGGAAAGTTGCTGACAAGAATGCATGAATGATGGGAAATGGGTTAACTTGTGGGCCCAGAGGTTCATCAGCATCGGGAAAATAGAGTCAAAGCTGTGGTGTGTAGCAACACAGGAAAACATTTTTTTTAAAAGAGCCTGCAGCAGTATTTTCTATTACCCAAGAGGCTCTCAGTTTAATCCATACAGAGACCTTTATTCCACATGCTATTTAGTAGGTCATTGGAAAATTGAAATGGAAAATTGCTCGTAGGGGACAGAGGATTCGGGGATGTAGGTTAATTGGGGTTGAGTGGAAATGGGGATCTTCAGGATTGGAATTGGCGTCAAGTGGGGATAATGCTTCAAGCTAAAGGAGGTTTAGGAGTATTTGGGATGGGTTAGGGGCAGAAGTTTTGTATTGCAGTATTTCGGAGCACACCATCTATCTGCAGTAGGATTGGATTACTTGACCCCAAGGTATCTTCCCCTCTGCTCTATCTGTTGTGCTTAAATTTGGCCTGATTGTATGTGTGTATAATATTATCTGATATGATTAAATAGTGCACAATACAAAGGTTTTCACTGTAACTTGGTACACGTGACAATAATAAACCTAAACCATTAGACAGAGGCCTCGGGTGTTTAAATGCCAACTTCCTCAAGAATGGCTCGTGCTTCCCATGGGCAAGTGTGGGTAAATCAACATCACAGAAGTGGCATGCAGACTTCATGGCTCTTCATTAAATAAAAAGTATTTCCTGACAAATTCAATCACAAACTGCACATAGATATTTGACTGCAAACACAATTAAATTCCTGTGCCCTGGTTTCATGCTCTTCAAAAAATAACAGTGACTTTTGCTTAAAAGCTTGATCCATCAGCACCTATTATCATGCTCCAATCATGTATTTAACTTGGGTTGTAGAGAAGTAGAGCAGACATGAAATACCTACAGCCACCTGGTCTACTCCAATATCCAGCCCACCTGGTCCATGACAATATCCAGTACTCATCCACTTTAATCCCATTTAACATTCCATCAACATTTGCCTCACCTGCCTCCCTCCAACACATTTTCCTGCGCACCTACACTCTGCCAGTACAATTCCCAGTGGTTAATTAACCTAACAGCCCACGTGCTTTTGAGATGAGGGAGGAAAGCAGAGCATTCAAGGGGAAACACTCAGCTACTGAGAACATCCCAACTCCATGTCCGCACTACCAGAGGTCAGACACTAACTCGGGTTGTTGGTGCTGTGAGCAAAACGGTTTTACTTGCTGCCTCAAAGATTGGGTGATTGCTTTGTAGATGCTTTGAAATTGCAGTGGTGACCTCTCATCTGCCACATTCATCCTCTGTACGTCTCCAATTTATTTCCCTGTGGCTTCATTTGCTGCTATAGTGAAGCCAGCGTATACTTGAAGAACACCTTGTCTTCTATCCAGGCAATATATGGACCAAATATTGAATTTGACAGCTTTACATAACTTACTTTCTCAGATTGTATAAACATTGGCCAGTTCTGTCATTTTTAACATCAGGCCTTTCATCTACACTGTTGGATTAGACCTCTCTCCATGAGAACTGTTGGGTATTTCCTATATCTCTGTATTCTGCAGCTGCCATATTCCTTTAATTTGTGTTCTCTCTTATTTACCTCTCGACCAGATAATTTCAACAGCTTATCCCAATAGCAAGTCAGGCCTCGCCCTGGCAGAGAGGTTTCCTTTGGTCTAAGCATGTTCCCTTCTTCCCCCTACCGTAAGTTTCTCTTAGTTCTGGCAGGAATCGGGAAGCTCGAGTTTATTACCACAGAAGCAATGCAAATACTCTGCAAAATGATCATTCAATCTGCATTTGGTTTCTTCATTGTACAATGTGACCTCAAGTACAATCAGTACATAATTGTACACTCATCCTAGATTACTAGGAATCATGTGCAAAACAAATTAATCTCTGCATCCCAAAGAAATTTGTTCAGGTGCTCATATAGTGGAAAGCAAAGAGGTGAAAGGATACCTGTTGCATCTCCTGTGCCATAGAACAAGGAGTGATTGGTGATGATGGAAGAGCAGACCAGGGAGAGGAGAGTGGCAACCAGTCTGAAGAAGGGTCTCAACCAGAAACGTCACTCATTCCTTCGCTCCAGAGATGTTGTTTGTCTCGTTGAGTTACTTCAGCTTTTTGTGTCGATCGGCCCTATACCTTTTGTTCTATCCATCCCTTCCTTGTATTCACTGCAACCAAAACCAAAATTATTTTTGCGTAAGAAGGAACTGCAGATGCTGGTTTAAACCAAAGATAGACACAAAAAGCTGGTGTAACTTAAGGGTAAGGGAAATGAGAGATACAGACGATGATGTAGGGAGATAAAGAACAAAGAATAAAAGATACGCAAAAAAGTAACGATGATAAAGGAAACAGGCCATTGTTAGCTGTTTGTTGGGTGAAATCAAGAAGCTAGTGCCACTCGGGTGGGGGAGGTATGGAGAGCGAGGGAATGCCGGGGCTACCTGAAGTGAGAGAAATCAATAATCATACCACTGCTGCCCAAGCGAAATATGAGATGCTGTTCCTACAATTTGCATTTAACCTCACTGACAATGGAGGAGACCAAGGACAGAAAGGTCTGTGTCGGAATGGGAAGCAGAATTAAAGTGTTTAGCAACAGAGAGATCAGGTAGTTTTAGTGGGGCTGAGCGAAGGTGTTCAGTGAATGGATCGGTCAGTCTGCGTTTGGTCTTGCCGATGTTTAAAGGTCCATATCTTGAACAACGGGTACAGTAGATGAGGTTGGAGGAGGTGCAAGCGAACCTCTACTTAACCTGGAAGGACTGTCGGGGTCCCTGGGCAGAGTAGAGGGAGGAGATATAGGGACATATGTTACATCGTCTGTGGTTGCAGGGGAAGGTACCTGAGGAGGGGATGGTTTGGGAGTGAATGGATGAGTTAACCAGGGAGTTACGGAGGGAACGGTCTCTGCAGAAGGCGGAAACTGATGGAGATGGGAAAATATGGCTAGTGGTGGTTCCCGTTGGAGGTCCCGGAAATTTCGGAAGATTGTGTTGTATGCGATTGGGTGAAAGGTAAGGACTAGGGGGACTCTGTCTCTGTTGCGATGAGGGTGAGGCGGTGCAAGGGGGGAGCTATGAGGTACCGAGGAGACATGAGGGAGGGCCTCATCTATAATGGGAAAGGGGAACCCCCGTTCCCTAAAGAATGAGGACATCTCGGATATCCTGGCATGGAACACCACTTCTTGGGCGCAGATGCAGCATAGAGGAGGAATTGGGAGTAGGGGATAGAGTCTTTGCAGGAAGCAGGTTGGGAAGAAGTTTAGTCAAGATAGTTGTGGGAGTCAGTGGGTTTGTGATAGATGTCAGTCAATAGTCTATTTCCTGTGATGGAGACTGAGATCAAGATTGCTTTTGTTCTTTTCCATTTCACATGAGGAGTCTTGTACTGAAACGTTAGCTCTGATCCTCTTTTCAGAGCTGCTATCTATCGAAGTATGCTGCCAAGCATTTTCATTATTTTCTGATTTTATATGAGAATGCTGGCATTTGCAGTTTTCTTTTCGCTATCTTTATATCAATCCTCACTAGACCACGGGTAGCTGGCATCTATTTAGAATAAGTACTATTTTATACTTATAGGTAGAATATAATTATTACAGCAACATTCAGTAATTTATTTGATAAACTTTGTTTCCACCACTCTTTCTGCCTTTGAAAAAAAAACTATCAGAAGTGCAGAAATCATCTGTAAATATCAATATTGACAAAGTTTGTTTGGAAACTAAAGTAAGACCTTTATTCAATTCACACAAAGTTGCCTCAAATGATGTTCGATGTTATTCTGTAGTTTCTTGGTCAGTGGTTTTGCTGTAGTGTAGGCAGAACCTTCAGTTTATTTATTTTTTTGAATTCTGTGTGATTGTGGCCTCTTTAATGACTTTCAACTCCAAGTACACAATTTTGAAAACAAAATCTGTATTCACAAGGCAACACCTTTCACTGTAACTTGGGAAAGACCCAAATAGCCCCTTCTTTCCTTGGGTTGGTGTACAGTGCATTAACGGTGCTCTCTTCCAGCATCTTGAAATGTTTTGAGAGGCTTGTCAAGGAACACATTAAATCCAGCCTACCAAGCAGCTTTGACCCAGTGCAGTTCGCCTACTGCTACAACAGGTCCACAGACAATGCCTTTGCCCTAAACTCATCCCTGAATCACCTGGATAAAAGAGACACTTGCGTCAGACTCCTATTCATAGACTGCAGCTCTGCCTTTGACATCATTATACCATCCAAGCTCATCATCCATACTCGCTGGACTTGGAGTTAGCATGTATCTGCAACTGGATCCTCAACTTCCTGACCAACAGACACCAATCAGTGAGGATACGGGACAAATCATCTTCTACAATAATCCTTAACACTGGACCTCAGTAAAGATGTGATCTCAGCCCTCTTTTTTTTCTCCTTGTACACCCATGACTGCAGGCATTTTAATTTACAAATTAGCAGAAGCCACCGCCATAGTGGGCTGGATATCAAATAAATGATGAGACAGAGTAGAGGAAGAAGATTGAGAACCTGGTGCCAAGACAACAACCTTTCTCTCAATGTCAGCAAGACAAAGGAGATAGTGTAGGAAGTGTAGCGGTACACATACCCCAGTTTGCATTGACGGCACAAAAGTAGAGATGGTTGAAAACTTCAAATTCTGAGGAGTAAATTTCACCAACAAGTTCTCCTGAACCAGCCATATTGAAGCAAGAAAGCACAACCATGCCTCTACTTCCTTCGCAGACTTAGGAAGTTCGGCATGTCCCCAACAACTCTCACCAACTTCTGCAGATGTGCCGTAGAAAGCATTTTATCATGGTTTGGGAACAGCTCCATCCAAAACCGCAAGAAATTGCAGATAATTGCAGTCGTAGCTCAGACCATCACACAAACCACCCTCCCTTCATTTACTCTATTTATACCTTACTGCCTCCGCAAGGCCAACAGCAAAATCAAGGATGTTACAACCTTGGCACTCCTTCTTCTCCCCTTCCCATCGGGCAAAAGGTATAGAAGTGTGAAAACGCACACCTCCAGATTCAGGGACAGGTTCTTCCCTGCTGTTATCAGGCACTGAACCTACCACAACTAAAGAGCAGTCCTGACTACTATCTACCTCATTGGAGACCCTCGGACTATTTTTGATCAGACTACTGGCTTTAATTTGCACTAAACGTTATTCCCTTTATCATATATCTGTACACCGTGAATGGTTCCATTGTAATCTTGTTTTGTCTTTCCGCTGACTAGTCAGCATGCAACAAAAGCTTTTCACTTGTACTTAGGCAAAGGTGACAATAAATAAACTAAAACTAAACTAAATTTGTGTGTGACTGAATCAGTCTGTAATTTTCAATTTTTAGTGCTGTTCAAATATTCCATCATATAGGTTCACTGCAGTCTATAGAGACAACCTTGTACTAATGAACTACGGGGGCATGCAGAGCTCCACATTAAAACATACAGCATAAAACAGTACAGCACTGGAACGGGCCCTTCGGCTCACAATGTTTGTGCTGAACTTGATGCGGTTAAACTGATCTCATCTGCCTGTGCATGATCCATATCACTCCATTCCCTGTACTTAAAGTTTCAAATAGGAAGATAGGGAGAGACCTAATGGAACAGATTATGCTTTCCTTGATTGTGTTGCCAATATTCCCTGTACTAATATGCCACTGTGGTATCTATGTCCAACACCACCCCTGGCAATGTGTTCCAGGTCCTCACTACTCACTGTGTAAAATAAAACTAAGCCTGCACATCTCCATTAAACTTTACCTATTCTCACCTTATAGTTATGCTCTCTAGTGTTGGTCATTTCCATACTGGGAACATTGTTCTGACTGTCTCCCCTATTTGTGCCTCTCATAATGTTGAATATTTCTATCGTCTCCCCTCAGAGTTTCCAGAAAAAAACTGTCCAAGTCTATCCAACTTATCCCCATAGCTGAAACCCTCACATTTAGGTAGCATTCTGGTAAACCCTCTCTGCAGACTCTCCAAAGCCTCCACATCTCTCCGCTGATGAGGCTAACTGAACTGTAAGTAATAATACTCCAAATGTGGCCTAACCAAAGTCCTAAAGAGCTGCATGCATTCCTGACTTGTATTCAATGCCCCTAGCAATGTAGGCAAGCATACCTTACACATTCTGTATCAACTTGTGCTACCACCTCAGTGGGCTATGAACTTAGACTCCAAAATCCCTCTGCACATCAATGCTGTTAAGGGTCTTGACATTAACTGTAAACGTTTTCACGCATTCAACCTCCCAAAGTACAACACATTGGGTAAATACTATCAGAGACAGCAACTTGATGCTTTTTTATAGTACATTTAGTCCAGTTAGAACTGCATGTGCTTCCATTTGACACTTTCAATGTGGAATCAATTTGATAATATGTCCTGGTTTATCATCTTTAGAAATGAAATCATACAAAGTCATTAAACTCTGAACTCTTATAATGCACCAGAATCTGTTCAAGCATTACCCTCAAGTGATCTAAAATAATTCTTACTGATTCTTGCCTATTGACCATCCTAGTTTTCAATGCTGTTTTTGGCTATTTTCATGATGGTTTTTTTTTGCCTGAATTCAGTGACTATCCCTTGTTCTCGGGTGATGTCTGCATAATAACTGAAAACCATGGAGCAACATTTCTGCTTAAATCTGAACATTGTTGCATGTGATCCATTATTCATTTCTTTCACCACATCCCTTTCAATGGTCTTGGAGCACCATTTATTGCTGCTTATTATGTGAAGATGGTTCAGAAGACATTTCATTTTTCTTCACATTTGAAGACTTTAGTGCCACATCACCGATCCTGCAAGTCATCTGCCATTTCTGCAGTTTATAATATTAGGCACAAGCATTGCATTTTTAGCATATTTGGTTGGCTTGATCAAAGTACATCTAAAAACATTATAGTCACTGATCTATGTGTTATTACTGCAATATGTATATAAATAATATACCCAGGATCAATTTACCCTGAGGTAAATTGTATTTATAATGGATACTAGGGAACTGAAGTGCTTTATTCAAGATCTCTGATATATCTTGGAATTTTTCAAGCACAGACTAGCATATAAAGGACTTGATGTGTAAAATTATTTCAATAGCTTAATGCTGAACATTTACTTGTTGAACATCTTTCCACCTGTTTCTCATCATTTAATATATTAAACCAGCCGTAATTCAACGTATTATAAGCAGAAGTTGATATTATTCTCATGATGAATGTTATCCATTCAGAAAGAGCTTCAAGCTTCCATTTCACACCTCTCCACCATTCCTTACTCTAGACGGTTGTAAAGCCAGGGAATTATTGCTGTTAATAAAGATAATTTTAATTATGCTATATGCAATTTTATTTTTGCATGTCCATTAATGCTGTGCACGAGGTTATGGGATTGGGTGTATTATTTAGGATTCTCTATTTTTTTTGTGGGGCCCTATGCCATTGCCATTTGCATTTCTAACAGAGAGGAAACTCTCTAACTACGAGTTGAACTTTATTGGATCTCATAATTTCATAACACACTCAAGTGTCACTAATTCTGGGATCATGGGTCCTGTGCAGCAATCTACAATCTGACAACAGAGGATCTCACCCTGATAGCTGCCCTGCAGGAATACTGGAAAGTTGTTCTTCTGTGGTTCAACATCCCAACTGATGGAACATTATTGTGGCAGGCCCAGAGGGTAAAATTTGCATGACAATAGATTTTTGGACACCAGCGTCAATTGGTGGGGGGGGGGGGGGGGGGGTGGGAGGGGGAGAGAGAAGAAGTAGAGGTAGATGGGAAGAAGACACCAAAATATTATTGAATTGTAGAGGAGGATGGTAGAATGATATGGCCTACGCCATCCTGCATCTGGTTCTTATGGCCTGAGCTGTTTTAGAGGGCAGCTTCTATATTTGATGTAGATAGTTTGGTAAAATGGACAATAAATGCCTCCAGCTAATTACTTTTTGAATAAACTGAAAAAAAATGAGAAAGCAAACTGAAATGGCATGAGAGATGGAGGTGTAAAAATTAAAATTAAATGATGGGAAAGTTGAAATGATACCAGCTTCTCACATTTAAAAATAACAGAAGAAAATAAAAATTACAATATGAATTATTCTTCATATTTTGTAAGTAATCTTAGGAGTGCAAAAATGTGAATAACCCACAATTTCCTAAGGTTTTGTGACAAAGGAATGGAGCATCAGTGGCACTGGGTGATTTTTATTACGTATAAAAATTCTACGTTAGTGAATCCAAAGTCATGGCTCAGAATTTTCTATAACGCTGATGATGGTTTTGAAAATGTTAAATTGCACTGTATACTCCCCAGTTCTCTGTGATGCATTCATGGCAGGTTTTTTTTTGGAAATGCAATTAGAATATACTGTCTAAAGTCTGATCAGGAGCTGCTTGATCAATATCTGACATGTCTTACAAAGGGGGAAAAAATGATGGAATGGAAGGGAATGTTATTACACTTCTGAAAGTAAATGCTAAACAAGTCATGCAGGTTTCTCATTTTCAAATAAATGGCGGTTGATATATACAGTACATTCAGAAAGTATTCAGACCCCTTCACTTTTTTCACATTTTGTTATGTTAGACCCTTATTCTAAAATGGATTAAATTCTTTTTTTTTATCATCTATCTACACCAATACAATACCCCTTGAATAAAAAAAGTGAAAACAGGTGTGTAGAAATATTTGCAAAGTGATTAAAAGGAAATAACTGAAATATCACATTTACATAAGCATTCAGACCCTTTACTCAGTACTTTGTTGAGGCACCTTTGGCAGCGATTACAGCCTCAAGTCTTCTTGGGTATGACGCTACAAGCTTGGCACTCCTGTATTTGGGTAATTTCTCCCATTCTTCTCTGCAGATCCTCTCAAGCTCTGCCAGGTGGGAGCGTTGATCCACAACTATTTCCAGGTCCTTCCAGAAATGTTCAATCGGGTTCTAGTCCTCTAAAATTAGAGCTGCCTTCTAAAATTACTTTGCAAAAATGTCTAAACACCTGTTTTCACTTCTTCATTCTAGGGTTATGGTGTGTAGATTGATGATAAAAAGAAAATGAATTTAATCAATTTTAAAATAAGGCTGTAACAGATTCAGATTCACATTTATTGTTACATGCAACAATTAAGGTTCAGTGATATTTGAGTTACCATGCAGCCATACAATTAGAGGAACACAACACAATTAAAAAGAACGATAGAAATTAACATAGACATCCACCACAGTGATCACTGTGATGGAAGGCAATAAAGTTCAGTCAGTCTTCCTCCTTTGTTCACCCGTGTTTGGGGCCTTGACCCTCCGCAGTAGCCGCTACAGATGGCCTGATTGTACAGGCCCTCTCGTTGGGATGATCGAAGCTCCGACTTTGGGACGGATGGAACACACTCTGCAGCTTGGAGTTCCCGAATCAGCCACTTTCTTATCGGGGACTGCGGCTTCTTGATGTCATGGGCTGCAGGCAGACCCGCGGTCAGAGGTCTTCTCTGGTTATCCCAGCGAGGGATCCCTGGCACCGGGATGGTAAGTCTGCTCCATGCCCGGGCTAGAAGCTCTGCAGACCTCGGCTTCACGATGTTAATGTCAGCTGGCCAACGGTCGGAGCCTTTCTTCTGGCTCCACGATGGAAGTCCGCTCCGCACCTGCTGCTGAAGCTCTGGGCCGGTCTCCGGGAAAGGCCGCAACAATCCAAGGTGCTAGGCTGCGAGGGAGGCGAAAATGTGACTCGGAGAAAAGTCGCATTCCGCCGGGGTTAGTGACTGGAAACAGTTTCCCCCACCACCCCCACATAAAAAAAACATACCTAAAGATATTAACACATATATTTAGACATATTTAAAAAAAACAAAAAAAGTCGTAATGACCGACAAATTGCTGGTGAGGTTGCCGCGTGTGGCATAACAAAATGTGGACGAAGTGAAGGGGTCTGAATACTTTCTGAATGTACTGTACATGGAATAAACAAACCAAGAAAATAACATCAACAAAAAAAAATGTACTGCATTGAATAAATAGTGAATACGAGTAAACCAATATTAAATGAAGGACATGCAATATCCGCCATTCATATCTCCATCGGAAAGCATTGATAAAATATAAATAAAATGGAAGTAGATTGTTCCCTGTTTTACAATGTGTTCTCATTCTTATAATTAGTATAGCTTAATAGGAGAGCACTTGGAAAAATGTAGAACACTCTTTTCTAGTGCAAATCCAGCTGTCTGCTTCATTTTCCAAGCAATAATCTGTCTCGCCAGTAAGTCAGTGGCTACTATTTCAACAAAGTTATGTTTTTGCATTAAATCTTGTTTGAAGCTGTTATTGCTTTTTACTCATATCCTGTGTTCTCACTCTTGATCTTTATACAGAAATGTGTATTGAATCACCTTGGGGTTATCATGTACTAAGAATTTTATGAGCAAAAACATTGATAAAATATAATTCTGAAAAATTACAGATTCAGTTATGTTCTTATCCCCTTAATTCCTAGTAACTTGATAGATTAGAATAACACGTCAATAATCTTTCATGAGATAGACCAAGGGCTGCGGTACCTGATTAAAAAAAGGTAATTAGTAAAAGACAGTCTGGATAAATGCATATCTGAAATTACCAGAACAAAAAAACCTGGATTTGGTTTGGCTTATTACTGTCACTTATACCATGGGAAATGGACTCTGGCTATCTACTCCATTTATGTGTCTATCATCACCTATTCGCATCTTTGGCTCCATTAGAAACTGACCTAGTCTCTCATGATATCACGTGCACCAATCCAGGCAACATCATTATGAATCACTTCCGCGCCCCTTCTAAATCAATTACGTCACAATACACTTAAGTAAGGTATAACCAATGCTTTATACTGTCTCAAATCTTTAATCAATATTCAGTGCTCGGCTGATGAGGTATGATATGGCATGCTAAATGCATTCCATATCATGCTGTCTACTTGTGTTCCCATTTTCAGGGAACTATGTACTTGTACCCGAGGTCTCGCTGTTCAAAACTGCCTAGGGCTCTGCAATCCACTGTGTCTGCCCTGCAAAACTGCTCAAAATGCGTCCCTTTGGATTTGTCTTTATTAAATTCCATCTTCCATCTATGACCACTTTCATTCCTATGCCCAGTTTTTCCAGATGATCTATATCTCATTGTACCCCTAGATCCTATGTAACTGGATGCTTAATTTCCCTCATCAGCATGCCACAGCCAGTATGAATTGGCCACATGTCCTCCTCTAAATACCAGCACAGCATCACCTCAGGGCTGTGTGCTCAGTGCCCTATTATACTCACTATAATCTTGACTGTGGAAATCGACACAGTTCCAATGCCAGCTTTAAATTCGCCAATGACGCCACCATTGTTGGACGAATGATGGGTAATGATGAGCCAGAGTATAGGAAGTTGATTGTTCTGGCACCATTCAATCAGATTTTCAATCTTGCTCTCAATGTCAGCAAGACCAAGGAGCTGATGGCAGACTGTCAAAGAGGCAGGCCAAGTATCCCCAAACCTGACTTCACAGATAGGTTGGTGGTGGAGATGGTTGACAACTTCAATTTCCTGTACTGGCATTATCTCGGAAGACCTGTCCTGAGCCCAGCACATTGAAGCAATCATAAAGAAAATACATCAACGCCTCTACTTTCTTAAAGGTTTGAGGAGATTTGGTATGTTGATAAATACTTTCTTGAACTTCTACAGGTGTACAGAGAGAGCATATTGACGTTGCATCAGGGCCTGGTTCGGCAACTCCAATGCCCAGGAATGCAGGAGATTCCAAAAAGGGGCGGGCACTGTCAGCCCATCATGGGTACTGTTGATGGGATCTATAGGAGGCACTGCTGCAAAAAGACAGCCAGCATCATTGAAGACCCATACCATATTAGCCATGCTCTTCTTTCACTCCTGCTATTGAGAAGGTATAGGAGTCTGTAAACCATGACTACCAGGTTCAAGAATAGCTTCTCAACAACTATCAGGCTCTTGAACAGGACACAACACTAACCTCAATGAATTATGAATGGCCTTTGGTTGCACTAAGGACATGGGGCTTTTTTGCACGTTTTGTTGTTATTAACTTATGGAATTATTGTTTATTATATCTTATGTGTGTTTATAGGCCTGTTATGCTGCTGCAAGTAAGAATTTGTCGATACACATGACAATTAAATACACTTGTCTTTTGAGACAACCTTCTTCACTGTCTACAATACCATTAATTTTGGTATCACCTGCAAACTTATTAGTCATGCCACCTGGATTTGCATCCAAATGACTAGATATGACAAACCATTGAGGTTGCATCACTATTCCCTGTGGCAGTCTGAAGAAAGGTCTCGACACAAAATGTGATCTATTCCTTTTCTCCAGAGATGCTGTCTGACTCGCTGAGTTACTCCAGCTTTTTGCATCTATCTTCCGTTTAAACCAGAATCTGCAATTCCTTCCTGCACACCACTGTTCCCAGGCCTAAAGTCTGAAAAAACATTCTTCACTATTACCCTCTGCCTCCTACCACCCATAGGTTACATAGGGTCAAGGGGTACAATAAGATACAGCATTTGGGATAGTCGGCATAGGAAGTTCTGTGCAGAAGTGCCAGTATTTTGCAGAAACCCTTTTCTGAAATTTCAGACTATTAACATGCCACCTAGGCGAGAAAATTAGCATAAGGTCAGGGATTTTTCATTCCAGTTGACTGAACATTGGGAGACAGTCATGATCAATGTTGTGCAGGATTCATGAGGTTAACAGCAAAGCAATTAATTTTTGGGGGAGTTTTCTTAGAAAATCTTGGCATAGTTCGCTTGAGTTAAAATGTTCATCAATGAGCAATTCTCAATGCACAGATCTCTAGAAAATCCAAACAATGGACTTCTCCAGGCTGTATTATCATGTTCCATTACTTTTTTGATGCATACAGTATGTAATAATGAAGAGGAAAATAGCAATCAGGCTGTCATTTGTTAAGTAATTTAGTTCTTCAATCCAGATTGGAAAGATGACATAAGAAGCTCCATAAAACAAAAATCGAACAGGAATAGACCATTCCCTTCCTTGTGCCTGTTTCATCACTCTATCAGATGACTCCTGAAATAGACTTCAACTCTTATTGTGACCCAAATAACTTGAAGCCCTTGCCGTACAAAATCATATCTTTCCATCTGAGTGAGAATCACGCTGGTTTCAGCAATGCCGCGACAGTTCCATCAAACGTGCACTACATTTTTACTGTCTTTATAGCTAACATTTGTGCCTTGCAGTTGATTCACATTGAACTTGAGGGTAATTTGACATTGTGGAAACCTGTCAACTGCAATTATGGTTGAGGGATGTTCAGTAAGTTCAAATGTGATGAAGGCCACAGTTCTATAACCTGGCTTAGAATGAGGTGCATAACAGTTCAGGCTATCAGATCTCATAATGGAGTGCAAACATGTACTGTTAAATGCAGAAATCAAAAAACTTTTCCAAGAGTTTCACTACTCCTCCCCAGGTGGCCGTGTGCAGTCTTCTAGGCAGTCAATATAGTATTGGCTTTATAACATTCCTATGTTTTAAAATTAAAATCTGCATTCGAATATGCTTTCATAGTTCCATAATTAGTGGTGCACTCCTCCATTGTCCAACAGAAATCTGATTTTATATTTCTACAATTTAAACAACAAAATAGAGAGAGTACAGAGGAGATTTACTAGAATGTTGCCCTGGGTTTCAACAACTAAGTTACAGAGATAGGTTGAATAAGTTAGGTCTTTATTCTCTGGAGCGCAGAAGGTTAAGGGGGGACCTGATAGAGGTCTTTAAAATGATGAGAGGGATAGACAGAGTTGATGTGGACAACCTTTTCCCTTTGAGAATAGGGAAGATTCAAACAAGAGGACATGACTTCAGAATTAAGGGACAGAAGTTTAGGGGTAATATGAGGGGGAACTTCTTTACTCTGAGAGTGGTAGCGGTGTGGAATGAGCTTCCAGTGGAAGTGGTGGAGGCAGGTTCATTGGTATCATTTAAAAATAAATTGGATAGGCATATGGATGAGAAGGGAATGGAGGGTTATGGTATGAGTGCAGGCAGGTGGGACTAAGGGGAAAACATTTTTGTTCGGCACGGACTTGTAGGGCCGAGATGGCCTGTTTCCGTGCTGTAATTGTTATATGGTTAAAGCCCAAGGATTGTAAAATACGAATATAATTTTTTGCATTAAATCTTTTTGTTATTTTGGCTTATTTTCATCTAAAAGATGTTTTGAAGAGTTATGGAAGCCAGAGGTTTTTAACTCCCGGCTTGCTCCTCATCAGGATGTTGCCTGTTGTGTCTGTTTGATGATGTCACTGTTGCTGGATGCCACAGATGGTAGTTATCTGGTTGCAGGTGACATCATGAAAGAGCAAATCCATGTTGCTGCAATGGTCAGATTGGACAGGATTCATTTAGGTCAGTGACAAGTGGGGTTGCCAACTGTCCCGTATTAGCCGGGACATCCCGTATATTGGGCTAAATTGGTTTGACCCATACGGGACCGCTCTTGTCCCATATTTGACTGCTACTACTCGGGTCGAGGGGACTGTCGGGTCGGAGCGCCGTGTCCGGCCCCGCCACACCCGTCCCAACGTAGTGCAGCCCATGGAGTGCAGCAGCAGCGCTTCGCCCGGCCAGCTGTCCGATCTTCAGGCCTTCGCTTATCGCCAACTCCTACTCATGGCCGATCAACGGTTCATGAGTTGGATGGGGTGACGGACATTGCGTGCAATGTCACGCGGGCCAAAATTCCTCAGCTGGCCCATCTGCTGGGCTTTGTGTGCAGTCCAGCATCAGGACCAATTCATCATTCACCGAGTCATAGCCGAGTCGGTCAATGAATTGACGTTGGGAATTTGTCCCTTATATTGACTTTTTGTCCCTTATTTGGGAGTGAGAAAATTGGCAACCCTAGTGGCAAGTGTGTTGCTGACCTTAACATCTTGGTATTGTGCTCTATGCTGTGGAATTTGAACATATTCCCCTTTGAACTTGACTGCAGTCTAAGCTCTTCAAACCATTTTCTCCGGAATATTTGAAGGCCTGCTTGATTCAATATCCAATTACCTGTCAAAATACTGACACCACTACTCAGGATTCTTTTTTTTCTGGTGTAAACTAGTTTATGATGCTTTCTGTTTAAAGGTTTCAACCACAAATCCATGTTATGATTATTTTACCCACCAATGATATTTGGCAACTTTAATTAAGACAGATTTAAACTTGGATTTTTGTTTGGAAACGTGTGGCAGAATTCTCTGTTATTCAAAGAATCTGAACTGACAAAGAAGCACCCTGGAGTCTGGCCAAGTAGACTGCTGGCTTTGAGTACAGTTTTTGTGGTTTGGGTAAAACAAGGCAGAAAAGAGAGAAATTAGATTGCTTAACCTTAGTTCTTAAATCATTAAAAAAAAATCTTGTATAAAAGATATATAAAGTATAATAATTAATCTCCTTGGCAGGTTGAGGGCCAGGTTAAGGGGTTTATGTATCTCTGGTTTGCTTTTAACTACTTAAGCATACTGTAAGGGCAACTGGGAATACGAATTATCTTTAAATTAGTTTTGGTTTATCTAGTGATACAATGATTTGGTTGCTGGCAAGCCCAGCATTTAATGCCCATCCCAAATTTCCTGTGAGATGCTTTTGACTCATTGGCGTGGAACGTGTTACTCAACATCACTGGGGAGAACTTTCCCCAAACCCACTACAGTGGTACCAATGGTGATTCTCACCACCTCAGTCACTCGCTTCATTTCCCTCTTCCGTACGTTCAACTCCCACCCCTCTAATCCCCAACACCGCTTTATCCCCTTTATCTTCCTGCTTTCCCTTCCACCCTGTACCACTATTACCCTCCCTTGGGTTTCACCATTTCACCACTATTCTTCTTTTCCTTATCTTGCACCCTCTCCTTGTCAGTTCTCGTCTTTGTCACAGATTCCACCTATCTGCCAATCACCTATCACACCTGGTTTTCCTCCCCCCCCCCCCCCCCCCCCCCCCCCCCCCACCTCCCTTTTCCAGTTTTCTTCCGCTTAGTCCAACAGTCTGAAGAATGGTCGTAACCCAAAATGTCAGCCATCCACTCCCTCGAGAGATATATCTCATGCTTGAGATGGTCAGTTCCCTTAAATTGTTCTAGTCCAAATCTTCCTTTTTCAATCGGGGAAGTATAGGTCTTTCTTTGACACAGTGAATAGTTGGGAACTCAGTGGCCAGCAAAAACTTTGGATGAAATTTAACATCCATCAGGTCGGATGGTTGGACGTATCGGTGGTGAAAGTCAACATCGGCTTAAGTTCAACTAACCGAGGGTTGTTTTCTTGCAATTATTCTCAATTTCATTTCACACTAAAGTTCTGGCTCAGTGTCATTTGTGCTTGTGTAATGGTAGGACATCAGTCCATCGGGATTATGTCCAATCATTTAGATTTTGAACTTTTAATTTTCCAAAAGTATGTTGTGGACTTTTTTAAACCATTCGCATAAAATAATTTTATGAAAATAAATGGGAATTGGCCACTTATCCCTTGTAATATAACATAAATTGCTTGTATTAAAAGTCTAGACCAAGGAAAGCCTAAGGCCATGAAAACAAGCTGAGCAGCTGCCCCAGTGTCCCAGAGACATCAGTGTGGGATTTCCATGACTGCGCGGTGCCTAATTGCATGTGGGTTTGAACTGCAGTTTGCGTTGCCACAGGTTAAATGGGAATAACTTCTCAAGTGGAGAGGACCTGCTGAAATCAACACTGAACGATGTCATGCCTCCACTTAAAGGTGTCAGGCCACTGAATCCAGGCATTGCTGCAAATCATTGCACAGCTTCTCAACTGCTAATGAAAGGAATAGTTTATCGTGAACTGGCGCTATGATGGGAGTGAGCTCCGAGATTGACATCACTTGCAGAATAGGTTGACAGCTGAAAGGAGCTTAAGATGGATGAGATGAAGTGGCCATACAAGAAGTTAACAAATAAGGACATTGTGAGAATTGAGGCTATGCAAACCTGTGCCAACGCCACAAGAAATGTAAGGTGGTGTTCATATCCTCTGGTATTCCTCTGGTGCTATGTTCATATCCAATTATTTTTCTTGCATCCTACAACGTCTTCATGTCTAGATGGTTTATAACAGGCCTTGTGTGCCTGCCTCTCTCCTCTCCTTATCTTTTATCCATTCAGATATGCTGTGTATCTCGCATCCACCAATATTAGTTGGGCAAAGAGATTTTGCAGCATAGGATTTATATAAAAACGGCCAGTATATTTCTTTCCTAACCCCCAGCTTAATCCTGGGACTTTGTGGAAGGTAGAGGCAAGTCTAGAGTTGGGGTCTGTACATGAGGAAACTTGGCTTAAGTGAATCAGCTAAATAATGGGGAAAGGGCAGCTCGCATATATCCTCTAGGATGTTGTGTATCTGGACCTTCAAACAAGCTTTTGACAAGGTCCCACACAAGATTATTGTGCAGAATTAGAACACATGGTATTGGGGGTAGTGTATTGACATGGACAGAGAACTGGTTGGCAGACAGGAAGCAAAGAGTAGAAATTAATGGTTCCTTTTCAGAATGGCAGGCAGTGACTAGTGGGGTGCCGTAAGGTTCAGTGCTGGGAACCCAGTTATTTACAAAATATATTAATGATTTAGGTGAGGGAATTAAATGTAACATCTCCAAGTTTCCAGATGACAAAGCTGGGTGGCATTGTGAGCTGCGAGGAGGATGCTATGAGGCTGCAGGGTGACTTGGAATAGGTTGGGTGAGTGGGCAGATGCAGTATAATGTGGATAAATGTGAGGTTATCCACTTTGGTGGCAAGAACAAGAAGGCAGATTATTATCTAAATGGTGTCAGATTAGGATAAGGGGAAGTGCAATAAAACCTGGGTGTGCTTGTACATCAGTCACTGAAAGTAAGCATGCAGGTACAGCAGGCAGTGAAGAACGCCTTCTTTCGAGAGGATTTGAGTGTGGGAGCATGGAAGTCCTACTGCAGTTGTACAGGACCCTGGTGAGACCGCATCTGGAATATTGTGTGCAATTTTGGTCTCCTAATTTGAGGAAGGACATAATTGCTATTGAGGGAGTGCAGTGTAGGTTCACCAGGTTAATTCCTGTGGTGGCGGGACTGATGTATGATGAAAGAATGGGTCTTGTATTCACTTGTATTCGCTGGAATTTAGAAGGATGAGAGGGCATCTTATAGAAACATATAAAATCTTAGAGGATTGGACAGGGTAGAGGCAGGAAAAATGTTCCCGATGTTGGGGGGTTCCAGAACCAGGGGCACAGTTTAAGAATAAGGGGTAAGCCATTTAGGACTGAGATAAGGAAAAACATTTTCACCCAGAGAGTTGTGAATCTGTGGAATTATCTGCCACAGAAGGCAGTGGAGGCCAATTAACAGGATGTTTTCAAGAGGGAGTTAGATTTAGCTCTTAGGGCTAAGGGAATCAAGGAAGATAGGGAAAAAGCCAGAACGGAGTACTGATTTTGGATGATCAGCAATGATTGTATTGAATGGCGGTGCTGGCTCGAATGGCCTACCCCTGCACCTATTTTCTATGCTTCTATCTTTCTATGTTTCCTGAAATGTGAAGTTGCACATCACTTCTGCTCCAGAGGAATTATACAAACATAATAACGGGATGGATGGCCTTCAGACAGAAGCCGATGTGAATGTATTTGGAATTTTTTGGGCCATTGTTAGCCTTGTCAAATCCTGCAGTTTCTCATGGAGCAATTGGCAACCAATTTCACATCAGAAGGAACAGGGCTACACAGTAGGACGACTAGGATTGGTTGGTAATCCCTTTAAATAAGGTCATTTCTGGCCTTGTCCCTGCTGTAATTTCCCACATGTCTCTGTGGTTAACACTAGGTTATGTAATTGTTATTGGGTCACATAAGATTGACCTCTGCTTATGAGTTAATATTACCTGTCTGGGCTCCAGACATTCTCTTGCTAGGTGCATTGCATGGCAGGAAGTGCCCAAATGAAATTTCCATTGTTTCCTATTTTCACCATTAGTTGTCATTCACATTTCATTTTACACTGTATACCAATCACAGAGAGCTTAAGAAAAAAAATGCACTGCAGAATTGAATTTCTAGTTCCTAGGCCTACCAGAGTATTCTCTGGTATGGAATCAATTATGACACTGCAGTTTATTGAAGTAAAAGCAACCGTTACAAATTGCTTTAGAAATGCTCCTGGGCTCTTTCTCACCAGTCATACTCATAATCCAAGTCCTGCATCTTTACAATTAGGAATTTTGTTATCTGGTAGTGCATGGTCCCAAGTCACATCAATGAAATTCCCCTTTGTATGAATAGATTCATTGATTTTGTATATACTCTCATGTGGTTTCCTTCCACGTTTCAAAAGGTGAAGTTATAAACCAGCTTATTTAACGTGATATACGAAGAAACAAAAATGCAACATGAAACAAGGTTAATTTTTGTTTCATAATGTGCCTCATTTGATTGGAAATAATAACATCTGTGGAGGTGCTTGTTCTTAGTAGACTACTCATTTTATGACAAGATTATACAAAATTCCAGCAATTTGGTTGGCGTTTTAGGAGCAAAATCCTCCAGTCTTCCACATCATGATTCAACAATCTATTGTATTGAGGTGATATGGAATGAAAGACTTGGCATCTGACCTTCTTTCAGCATCCGATGATGACCTAATCAAACATGCTATTTTCTTTATTTTTGCATGGACTCTGGCAGCTCCATCCCCTTAACCCTGCCTGTGATCAAATAAATGAAACCAGACAAATCCAGATTTTCAAATCTTACTGGAATGCATTGTCTCAATCCTTTGTGAAATGTGAGAAACTGTTTTTTTCCTCATCCATTTAGTTCGATAATGATGAGCATTTCCAAAAGCTAGTTTGTTCTGTGCTTTGAGCCTTTTGTGGAATCATTTAAAAATGATAGTGACATATTTTATTCAATAAATCAAAATCTTTTCCAAGCTGCATAGTCAAAATCTTTGTAATGTGGCAGACACATAAACACTCTGCACTCAGAAGGATGCACTGTTTATCTTAAGTTTATTTCATAAATATCTAGATGCCCAATATGTTGGAGAAACATTTGTGGGACGTTTTTCTCTAATATTAAGCCACTTGATCAGCAGTGACAAAGCACTGATATTTAATGGCCGAGGCCAATGGCGAGGGCAGTCCCAGTCAATGTCAACAACAATGTCTACAGACCATTTGGTGAGGAAATTCAATTATATTTTCTTTGGAGCTTCACATTTGAAGTAGTAAAACATGCAAAGAACAGACTTATTATTTTGGTGATGACACACAGAAATATTTTCTTTTTTCCCTGCCTCCGTTCACCTTTCCAAATATTTCGAGCAGCCAAATAGTTTATAGTGCAACGTTATTCTAAGCACTGAATAACCTTGAAATTCTGCATAATTTATGTAATATGTTGAAACTAACTGCACTAACGGAGGCTTTTTTGGAATGTGGCTTTGCATTTGAAGATCTTGGTGTTATTTGATCGGTTCTGTGTTAAGCAATTCAACACTGCTGCAGCTGAAAACTGAGATTTTTTAAGCTACTAATGGGGCTTTGAATATTTCACATTTTTTTGCCCTTCTTTTCGCAGTTGGAGATTGCATAGTCAGCTAATTAACAGTAGAGTTATTAAATTACTGGTATTATTCTTCAAAGCCAGTCCAATCTGCACGATGGATTTCATTATGAATGAGGGTAATTCACCTAGAGAAGCCTTAAATGTCTGCAAGTTTTAGAATAACAGCATCAAGTACATCTTTTTGAAAACCTACAGCAAAGTAACATTTAACAAAAAAACAGAAATAGAATTGCAGAGGTTTTCTGTAACAAAGTAAAGGGAAGTAAAACTTTAACAGAAATCAACTTTGTTTTGGTTGGCAGTTTTAAATGAAAACCTGCCCTGATGCAATTTATAACTGTCTACAAATTTTATTTGGTGATGCAGGTTAACTTTTATGCTTTTGAGTCAGGTGGACAAGTTAACACAGTTATCCCATCTGGAATAAGATGTGAATGAATAAGGACAGTAAGAGTAGAGCAGAGCTGCCAGAGCGTAAAGACTTCTTGATTCTTACCAAGATGAAGATTGGCAAGTTGTTCTGGTTATCCCCTGATCAAAGTAAAAATTGTTTTTCAACAGCAAAAGTTACACTCTTGTCTTTTTCTTCTCTCGCTAGTGAGAAGGTTGAAGTCTCCCTCTAATTCTGATTTCATGAAATGGCACAAGAGCACAATGACTATGTTTCTGGACTGCTACTTCAGAGACCAGGAGTTATAATCTGGTGACAAGAGTTTGCATCAAATATGGCAGCTGCAGAATTTAAATTCATTTAATTTAATGAGTCTGGAATAACAATCTTCATGCCTCCACCTGGTCTTGCGTAGAACAGGTGCCTTTGATAATCTCTAGCAGAGTGATTGATTCCCAACTATAAGCCTGCTTGGGTATAAAGTTAAAACCCGTGCCAAATAAACTGCAACCAAATATGTAATTTATTTTCCAAAGCATGCCTTTTGTAATTTTCAGCAAGAATTTCAGAATATAAAAACAGGGATGTAATGCTGAGGCTTCGCAAGGCTGACTGTATTTGGAGTGTTGTGAGCAGTTTTTAGGCCCCATTTCTGAGGAAGGGTGTGCTGACGATAGAGAGGATTCTGAGGAGGTTTACAAGAATCATCCCAGAGATGATTGGGTTAATGTGTGATGTTTGATGGCTGGATATCTGTTGGAGTTTAGAAGAATGAGGGGGGGATCTCATTGAAACTTACTGAATAGTGAAAAGCCTGGATAGAGTGAATGTGGAGAGGATGTTTCCACTGGTGGGAGTCTGAGACCAGAGGGCACAGCCTCAGATAAAAGGACATATCTTTAGAATGGAGATGAGAAGGAATTTCTTTAGTCAGAGGGCAGAGAATCTGTGTCAGTCATTGCCACAAACGGCTATTGAAGCTAAGTCATTGGGTACTTTTATGCAGTTGACAAATTCTTGAGTCGTAAGGGTGTTGAATGTTATGGAGAGAAGGCAGTAGAATGGGGTTGAGAGAGAAAGGTAGATCAGCCATGATTGAATAACCTAGACTCAATGAGCCGAATAGCCTAATTCTGGTCCTATAACGTATGAACTTATGAAACATCGTTTCAGAACACCGTGTCCATGCTGACTATAATGCCTATCTATGTTAATATCATTTGACAGTGTGCTCTCAGTCCACCTTGTCCATGCTGACTATGATGCCTATCTACGTGAAACTCATTGGCCTGCATTATGCCTCTACCCCTCTACACCTTTCATGTTAAGTACCTATTCAAATACCTTTTAAATGCTGTAATTGTATCTGCCGCCACCATCTTCTGGTCGAATGTCTGGATGACCATCATTCTCTGTGTGGAATTTCACGTAGATCTCCATTAAATCTCTCCATTCGCATCTTTAATGAATGTCGTTTTCGTCGAGAATTCTCTGCCCTGAAATGGAAGAAAATATTTGCTTTGGTGTATGTGCATTGTGATTGATGAAGAACAGAGGACAAATGCAATAGTAATAAGTACTAAACTGATGAGCACGGTGACCAGATCTGACCTATGTCCTGACGGAACAGCTCTATTAAAACACTATGAACAAAAATATGCTGAGTAGTATATAACCAGACAAATCATCTTCTCTAGGACAATTAGGATTGGCCAATAATTGTTAGCCATTTTGGCAACACCCAGATCCTGATAAATGAACATATAAATGAAACCACCTGGGACAGTGAATGTACATTTAGCAAAGTTGATCATTGCCTCTTTTATAACATCTGAGAAATTGTGCTAAAATATGGCAAGTTGTGCAACAGGCAAATCATAGGATGAAACATGGAAACATAGAAAATAGGTGCTGGAGTAGGCCATTTGGCCCGTTGAGCCATCGCTGACATTCAAAATGATCATGACTGATCATCCAAAATCAGTACCCCGTTCCTGCTTTCTCCCATATCCCTTGATTCTGTTAGCCCTAAGAGCTATACCTAACTCTCTTGAATGCATCATGTACAACAGAATGATCCTTCAACTGGTGGTCTAGACATCCCATCGTCTACCCTGTTTGTAGGGCAGACCGCTAGAATACAGTGGGGGCACCAGTCCTCCCACACTCCAAAGGCGTACGTGTATGTAGGTAAATTGGCTTGGTAAATATGAAAATTGTCCCTAGTGTGTGTAGTAGAGTGTTAATAAGCAAGAATCTCTGGTCGGCACTGACCCAATGGGCCATAGGGCCTGTTTCCGTGCTGTATTTCTAAACTAAGCTAAAACGAAACTGTCTTCTCTGACGGTGAATCACAACTCTTCAATGCTGAACATGGCTTGTAAGAAGCATGGTATGACAAGGGCAGGAAATATACTTTGGGTTTAGCAAGATCAAAGTACATCACTTAGAATGGCTCAGTGTTTCGCTATTCAGCAAGAATCTCTGGTCGGCACTGACCCAATGGGCCATAGGGCCTGTTTCCGTGCTGTATTTCTAAACTAAGCTAAAACAAAACTGTCTTCTCTGACGGTGAATCACAACTCTTCAATGCTGAACATGGCTTGTAAGAAGCATGGTATGACAAGGGCAGGTAATATACTTTGGGTTTAGCAAGATCAAAGTACATCACTTTGAATGGCTCAGTGGCCCTTTCGCTGATTCAGCTGACTTCTGAAGAATATATTCTGCACAACTGCGACTGCAGCAGGTAATTCATGAAGTAAAGCAAGGTATAGATCAAATTAATCCTTTGCTCACCAATGCACAGCTCTGTCTTCACGACGAGGACAGCCTTCATTTTGTGTTTGACATTAATAACATCCTAAATTGCAGATATATTTAGCAATATTTCATCGCTCAAAACGGCATCCATGATGCACTACGGATCATTGACAACAGCAATCTTGTATTCCATCTTGTTTTGCAGGTTCGTGGTCTAATAATCCTGCACTCTACCAGTGAAGTCGTCTTAAGTAAGGCGTTTTTCAGGAAATGCCAAGAGCTAATCACGCTGTAACTGACATAGGTTACCAAAGTAGAGAAGTTGCAACACAGGAATACGTTCATCTTGAACAATAGAAAAGGACATGCTTAAGACAAAGCTCAAACAGTCCACGACCATTGAATCAAAGCACATGGAAAGATGATTGAGGTTATTGGCATCAAAACATTGATGTAGGAGTTCAGTGGGTGTTTGTTGTTCCATTGAAACTCAACATAATCTTGTAGATCAAGGCATCATCTTACGACTGAGCACACTCCACTCTCCAGCACATCAGTTTACTTCTGTTGCAGGCTGCTGTTCACGTTCACATTTCCCCTTGATCCATTTTTGCTTCTTTACCATGCACCATCCTTCCTGTTAGTTATTTTATTTTCTTAAAGACTTTTACCACAGCATTTGACATGCCATTTGTGCTTTCCTCCACTCATTTCTTGCTTTGTCTCCACTTTTTCTAGTCCCAGTGAAAGATTGCAGATCCTAAACTTGTCTGTTGTTCTCTCTCTATGGCTGCTGTAGGTTCGTTCCTGCTGGACATTTACACCATTTGATGTTGTAGTTTTAATTGCCCTTAAATGCTCCTAAAAAGATGGTGTTGAGCGGCAGTTCATGTTGTTAAGGTGGTAGCACCGTGGTCAAGGATTTCAAAGACAGATCAACAACGAGTATTTCTTGTGCACAAATGCTCCATGAGCGCTGAGCTTTTTCAACTTTAGTATTAAGCACAGTATAATAGCTTTACTATATACTTTCAGCATTGAAAACTACTGAAGACCATTGCACAAGGTAGTTGCTATAACATTGAGCATTCCTGCAGTTAATGGATTAGAATATTTTCATTGTTTAAAACAGCATGTTGATGCATTGTTACAATAGACAATAGGTGCAGGAGTAGGCCATTCGGCCCTTCGAGCCAGTACCGCCATTCACATTCTGAACCCTGTTCCTGCCTTCTCACAATATCCCCTGACTCTGCTATCTTTAAGAACTCTATCTAACTCTCTCTCTTGAAAGCATGCAGAGAATTGGCCTCCACTGCCTTCTGAGGGCAATGGAGGCCAATTTTATTGGGGTCATATTTTATTGAGGGCACAAGGAACAGAATATTGCCTATTCCCCTGTCTCCACTGCATCTGCTCCCAGGACAAGACTCATCTGAGATGCTTTTTTTCTATGACAAATGTAGTTTCCTTCCTTCTGTCATAGATGGACCCTTCACCAACCTCACCTCTATGTCCTGTAGTTCTACTCACCCCCCCCCCCCCCCCCCCCCCCCCCCCCCCCCCCCCCCCCCCCCAGGCGTGACAAGAACAGAGTTCCCCCTGGTTCCACCTTTCCACAGAGACTGCTCACTCTGCAACTCCTTGGTTCTCTCATCCCTTCCCACCAGGAACTTTGCACTGCAACTGCAGGAGATGCAACACCTGTCCATACACCTCTGACCTCGCCTCCATCCAGGGACCTCAGTAGTCCTTCCAAGTGAGACATCCTCTAAAGATCACGTGTACCTCCTCTAATTGCATCTATAGCATCCAGTGCTCCCCCGATGGGGCCTGCTGTATATCGGAGAGACCAAGGATAGACTCGTCGTGTTTTGCTGAACATTTAGGATCGGTCCAACAAGGCCGAATGTTGCTAAGCATTTTAACACCCCTTCCCATTCACACACTGAATAACATGTTGGCTTTCATAACAAGAGGAGTTGAGTATAGGAGCAAAGAGGTCCTTCTGCATTTGTACATAGCCCAAGTGAGAACACACCTGGTGTATTGTGTGCAGTTTTGGTCTCCAAACCCGAGGAAGCTTTCTTGCCGACCCCCCAACCCCCTCCTACACCAACCATCCGTCCTCCTACACCAACCATCCGTCCTCCTACACCAACCCCCCCACCCCCTCCTACACCATCACCCACCTCCTACAATCACCCAGAAGAAGTCTTGACTCAAAACGTAATCTATCCATGTTTTCCAGAGATGCTGCCAGACCTACTGAGTTACTCCAGCAATTTATGTCCTTTTGTGCATTAACCAGCATCTACAGTTCCTTGTTTATGCTTATTAGTACTCGATACATGCTCATCCAGTAGGTTGGTGCGTAGGTCCCAAAATGAAAGCGAGGAGCCAGGTATTTCGGGAGGCACCTTTATTTATGTCCTTCCAGGTTGTAGGGAAGTCCACGAGAGAAAGATGGCACCCAAACCCTTGCCTTTAAACCCTCTGGTTAAGGGCCGCCTCTGGACTGAACCATTCCCGTGCCGAGGGGTTTGACAGTTAGGATGGCCCGACCCTTGGGAGCCGCCACATTGTGTTCTTAAAATGGTGAATCCCATAGAGAATTGTTACTTTTAGAGGGAATGTTTTGAGACAATTTGAGAGGCAGGGTGGCATCGCATATCGTCAATATGGCTGACTCAAGATGGAAACCTCAGCAGGTTCACCCAGGACAACAGGAGGAGAACTTGTCTTCAAGAAGGATTCCTCTGATCCATCTGTGAGGAGTGAAGTTTAGTCTTTACTAGAGAGTCCCCAGCAGTGGCTCGTTAAGGGAAGAGCCTTATCTCTAACATAGGAATGGCTCTTGCCCTCTGGTTATGATCTGTTCCTTGACTTAATGTTTACGCCATTTGCAAACCGTTTATTTGCAGTGAAAACATATGTGTGGCAAATCCGTTGGCTAAATCAGCTCATAAATTCTCAGAGCTTTCCCTGTGGCCCTATGGACGGAATCTATTACAGCTCGGACAGCATTCTCCAGAAGTACACTGTACACATACGGATCGGATGGTATAATTTGTTCTGTTACATAGTGCAGCAATTTCTGAGGGTATTTTGTTTTTCTTTTCTTTTGTGCTAATCTTGTCCCTCCTCCCATTCTGTTAGTTATTTCTATGTGACCTCCAGCACGAAACATTATCTGTTCTCATTAGACTAGGATATGTTTTGTTGTGTCATCCTGCATCTTTTCTTTGTTTAGTTTATTTCAGAGATACAGCATGGAAACAGGCCCTTCGGCCCACCAAATCTGCACTGACCAATGGTCACCGTACATTAACACTATCCTACACATTCTGGGGACAAATTACATTTATACCAAGCCAATTAACCTACAAACCTGTATGTCTTTGGAGTGTGGGAGGAAACCAAAGATCTCGGAGAAAATACACGCAGTCATGTGGAGAACATACACACTCCGTACAAACAGCCCCCGGAGTTGGGATCGAATCTGGGTCCCTGATGCTGAAAGGCAGCAACTCTATGCTGTGCCAGCGTGCAACCCTATTGTTTCGATTAATGGGATGGATATGGTTGGATTCCATTCACATTTCCAGACATAATCAGAAAAGTGGCTTCTCTTCCTAATGTAGTGTTTCTCCTTCAAAGATGTGCAAGAATCTCTTCGGACACACGTCTATTCTAATCTGCCCTGCTGTTCATAGTAAATGTGTATGCAGATGCAATATTGTCTTCCACATGTATAACGATGGCCATCTCTACTCTTCATTATCTTTCATAATCTTTATTCTGTTTCTTTCCGGCCAAACATTTCCTTCAGGCTCTGAGCAAATCAAAACAAGCCTCTCTGACCAGCATTTTGCCCCCTCCCTCCTGATCTCTTTGGCTCAGTGTTGAAATGCCTGAAGCCTTGCTGTAGCGCTTTAAGGTAATTTTCTCTCTGTAAACATTGTATGATTCATGTAAATTTCTTTACTTTGCCTTTGATTTCAGCTGAACAGCCAGCAGGAAATGGCACTGTGTCTGATGTGTACTCCACTGCAGGACAACTATGGTGTCCACTGCAGTTGGTGATTTAACTGATTTATTATTGGTTGGGAATTGAACCTCGGCTTGTTCGATGTACGGGGACTGTGCCACGACAGCCAATACTTTTGCACACATCTGGAGGGTTCTTTCAACACACTCATGGGGGCCATTAGATGATGTGGCTAACAAAACAATAATGTCTTCCTTAATTGTTATTAAGCCACAGGAGTTTCTCTGACTTTCACTTACTCGCTGTTGTAAATTTTACAACACATGCAGGGAGTGTGGTTGCAAAAACTGACCTTGCACTGTAACAAGTTATATTATCACAAACAGACATCTCTGGCTGCAGTTTATCTCCAAACCTACTGTAGTGGCTTTCAAGTGCAGATGAAAAATTTGAAAAGCCTATAGCCTACATTAATTTAAAGATTTTGGAGCCTTTTTTATTTGCTCTGCCAGCACAAAACCATATTTAATCCTGGGTGCAGTACTAAGTGCAGTTTTACCTCTTCCTAACTGAGAAACAATATTAAATGAATTCTTGATGCTGGTGCCAACTTTTATTTTGCACTGTCAACTTTTGAGAAGGAGTGTCAAGCATTAGTTCGCAGACACACATCCAGGGAGGGGTTTTTGTATTGACATTGTTAAGGCCAAGTTATTGGTGATGTGTATATAGGCCAGATCATTTCAATTGATACCAAGCAGATTCAAAATTCATTGTTGGGGGAAGGGAGCATCCATACTCGCCTGCAAGCACAAAAATAGCTTGCTTTCAAACGGTAGCAGTGAAATGGCACAGGCAGCCATTGTGAAAGTAACCCTTCAGTGAAATAAAAGATGATAGAATGTAAGTTATAACGTTGGAATGGCATGTAAGAATTTATATTTAAACAATTCTACATATCGCAGGACAATGATTCAAAATACCATTTTGCCCATCAAAGATATTTTTTAAATAAACTTGTATGGTGTCCCTTGTTCTATCATCCAAGGTTTCTTGAATGGGTCTAAGAGTTCACTCACCAAAAAGCAGACTGTCTTTGAGTGAAGAAACTCTATTTGAAATCATCTTCTCATACTTCGCTTTTAATAGCTTGACTCGTGCAAAATTTCAAGCAAATCTGCAGCGTTCTATTAAGTTTCTGAATTCACTTTAATCGTCTAATTTCCCCTTTGGTTCCACATTATTTGCCCCATATTCAAGTATGGAAGTCCATGAATTTAAAATTGGATGTCCCATGTGTTAACACTGCAGGATGTTCTCGAATGGAACTCGAGTGAGTTCTGAAAGAACCTGTGAGGGTATTTGTCCTGGATTTGCCTGTCAGGCACAGTGGCCCAAGATTTTGTTGGCTCTTGGTAGTCTGCATTAATACCTTGTGGCTGCCCTTTGCCAAGTGTCAAATATTTAACCATTGCGCAGGAAGGGTAAAACATACTAAGTGTTCATTTCTGGATGTAAATCTCCAGATTATACCGTTTTAAAATGATGATTTCTGATTCTTTCTCAGTATTATATCAACATAATTTAACATCTTGCTTATTGTTCTTTCACTGTTATGATTAGTGCAATGACTGCTGTTGCTTTATTTGCTTACGTCAACAAGTAACACTAACATAGATAGAGCTATCAGCCGCACAACCTTCAGTGAAAGCAATAAACGCTGAACTGGCGGCAGTGTCCAATATAATAATGTAACTAAACTCTTACAACATGGTACACTGAGCTCTTGAAAGGTACATTTACAATTATATATACTACACAGATTCCCTTAAACGTTATATCCTATGCAATCTATTACCTATTTGCATAATATACAATCAGTTAACTACTTACATCAATAAGTTGGAAATTTGTCTATTTATAAATTCATTTGTTCTGTTCATCATACTGCAAGCTGCACTAGATCTTTCTGAAATTTCCACTGCTGAGGAGTTGATAATATTCCACTGTTCCACCCTTGGTCCCAAATCCTACTCAGCAGCTGTTGCTTCAGTATAAATGTGATTGGATTGTACTATATGTTCATGCCCACCATCTTTCTGGTGTCATATGAAGACAGCATTTTGGTTGTGTAAAACCTAACTGTTAATATTTCTTATGAACAACAGCAGTTTCAGACTTATTTGGTGCAAAACTCAATGCTTTAAACTCAATTGCAACACTCTTTACCCTGATTACTTCTTCAGGTTCTCACCTACATGTCTCTGATTTCACTCCATCTTACTTCAAAATCTTGTTCTGATTCCCTGTAGTCATGAGATCTTTCCTTTCATGCTGTCATCTATGATTCTGCCTTTCTGAATTGTCTTCAAGGCTTTCAATTCTCTTTTCATTCTGACTTATTAAGCTTTGACCTTGTCGTTTGGGCTAATATTGATAATTATGTTGATAAGCCTGCTGTGACACTCATCAAAGTATCTTAAGAGCATGTCTCCACTTTATTCCTCTCTTCAGTTAGTAATTTGATCTGCACCTGATTCAGCCATTTGTCTTTTTTTCCTAATCAACCAAACTTGCAGAAGATAAGCACCACTTGAAATGTGCCCAGTCTTTTAAATCAGCATCTTCAGTGCAAACTGTGTTTGCAGACCCATAATGCTGCTATGTGAGAATTTTATCATTTTGTATCAGTAAATATCAAGTAAGCACCCTTGACTCTTGACAAACTAAATTTTACCTTGTAGAAACAAGGGACTGCAGATGCTGGTTTACCAAGGAAACACACAAAACACAAAATGAGTAATTCAGTGGGTTGGCAGCATCCCTGAAGAACATGGATAGGTGATGTTTCAGGTCGGGACCCTTCTTCAGATGATTTTAGCCCATCAGTTGCCCTGAAATTCCTGTAAGGTGGATCTCTCCCTTTCCAAGCAAGTTACTGCCCTGGTAGATAGACACACAATGCTGGAGTAACTCAGCGGGACATGCAGCATCTTTGGAGAGAAGAAATGGGTCGAGACCTTGTGTCTATCTTCGGTTTAAACCAGCATCTGCAGTTCCTTCGTACACATTTTGTCTACCCTGGTAGACCTGGCCCCTGAATAGTAAATGTTTAAAGTGTTATTTGGATGTACTTCCTGCTCTATGATGTACCAACTTCATTCTGGAACCATGTGGGTACTTCCATCTGATTCCTCATGTAGTGAAATGGCCTTGACTATTCTGTCGCTTATGTTATCCTTGGGTGTCCAGTTGATACCGTTAAATATTCCCTTTTCTATACTTAGTTGATTTGATCGTGGATATGACAAACCCAGCAGAAGTGTTACGGATCCTTTGTAGATTACAACCTAGGCAGACAGATTAACATTTTTACCAGCAGTTAGTTTATTCTCCCTCATGCAGTATGCCTTGTATGACAATTGCAGCATCTGACCACTTGAGGCATTTTGCGAATGGGTGATTATCATAACTATCAGGGCAAAGCCCTTTCAATCTTTCCACCAATTTCACATGATCTACTGATTTCCCATGAAACCCTTTGCAGCATCTTTGACAGCAGTGGGCCTATATTCACTGGAGTTTAGAAGACTGAGGGAGGGGAGGGGGAGGGGGGGGGGGGGGGGGGGGGGGCATCATTGAATAGTGAACACAGAATACTGAAAGGCTTGGATAAAGTGAATGTGGAGGATGTTTCCACTAATGGGAATGTCTAGGACCAGAGGTCATATCCTCAGAATTAAAGGATGTTCTTTTAGGACGGAGGTGAGGAGGAATATCTTTAGTCAGAGGGTGGTGAATCTGTGGAATTCTTTGCCACAGAAGGCTGTGAAGGCCAAGTCATTGGATATATTTAAGGCAGATATAGATAGATTCTTGATTAGTACAGGTGTCAGAGGTTATGGGGAGAAGGCAGGAGAATGGGGTTAGGAGGGAGAGATAGATCAGCCTTGTTTGAATAGCGGAGTAGACTTGATGGGTCGAATGGCCTAATTCTACTCCTTGCACTCATGATCTTATGATTTTGCACGAGTTGCTTGTGAAGACCATGCAACTATTATCATTCCTGGGCGCATGGTCCCTTTTTGGATCACAGACGTGCCGTAAATTAAATATTGCCTCCTTACTACCCCTTTTCCACCCCTTCATTCTTACGTTACCTGCAGCATATCAGAGTTTTTCATGAATTGTCACTGTTGTTAGTCCGCACATTAGGTAGCTGGTCAGAATCTAATCTGAGAAGACGGAAGTTACATCTCTTTGCCAATGTCTTCAGCTGAACCACATATTCACCAGCTGTTTCTTCTAGACCAGGTGCCAATCTTGAAACATCTCTAACTTAGCTGTTTTAAAAGGTCCTTTTGAAATGTTCATTATTTTCTTATGAGAGAAAGATATTAACTGCAGTTTGTTTCACAGGGAATCTCCAGCCTTCCTTCACCTTCCTCTTCTTGCATTTGGCCAACTCCCTGTGCTGATCTTCCCTATAGCTCAACATTTCACTCACTTTTCCCCTTGCTTCATGTCTAAGTCTGGTTTGTATCTCACCAGCTCGCTGACATACCCATCGCATCCATTGCAGGTACTGTTGCTCATCTACTTTTGCGAATGCTGTTCTCTGCTTTCTTTGCATGATTCGTGCTTCTGCTGCTTCTTAGAGCAGCAATGTTTCAGACCTGACCTAATGAAGAATCTGTTGTAAGATATTTGGTGTTTCAATTTCCCAAAAGCAAAAACAGATAGAATGCAATTAACAGAACATTCTTTATTGAAAGGACTAAACTCGCAACTAATTGCACTGCCCAGTGTAATGATGTATCAAAGTTATACCAAATGGTGCACTTTGTGCATGAATGTACACTTGCACGTAAATACTTCAGTACATACTTTATCATTTTCTCCATCCTCCAGGCAATCTTCTGTTGTGACAGACCTGAGAGCACAGTGGCTGGTCTGGCTGTCTGGTGTCAGCCATGCAAATGATGTGACATGTGTGCCTTGTGAGTATAATTAGAGCCTTGATGTTGTGGATGTCAGTGTAGCAGTGGATGCTGACATTGGTTTACTTATTCTGCAGATGGTCTCTGTCTCTGATGACAGCAGTAGGTTGGGGATCATTGCCACCTAATTGTAATTAAACTTGTGCAATGTTTGATCGTTTCATCAGACGTTAGCTATGAGAGATGGATTCCAGATTGTACAAAATGGTCCTTGAAAATTTGTAACCCCCCTCCCCTAAACTTGTAAAATCTCTGGCCCATGACAGCTCAAAATGCAATGGCATTGAGAACCTTAAGTCTCATCTGGAAAATTGAAGAAACCCACCATCTCCATACAGCCCCAAATACCTGCTCCCTTTTCCTGCCACATCTGTCATCCACATTGGTCACATCGGCTACTTCAAACCCACAGAAATAGATTGGTAGCATCTTGCCCTCAATCCTTCAGGATTGCATGGGCAGAGGTCTCATATGTACGACAATCAGCCAGATCTATTGTCATAACTTTTTCTGCTTCATGCTTAATCCATTCCATGATGACACCCACATTCTCCCTCCTTTCCCTTCCATTCCCAGCTCTCCCATAAGACTACTGTCTCCGCCTCTTCCTTTCTTTTTCCTGCCCCCCCCCCGACATCAGTCTGAAGAAGGGTCTCAACCCGAAACGTTGCCTATTCCTTCTCTCCATAGATGCTGCCTCACCCGCTGAGTTTCTCCAGCATTTTTGTCTACCTTTGATTTTTCCAGCATCTGCAGTTCTTTCTTAACCTTCTCTACATAATGGTTGTGTTTTGAATTTAAATTTCCAATTTTTTTTTAGTCTTAACTAATTTTTGAAGCTTCTAACAACTTTTAAATGTTCACCACCTGTCTTCACGACTTCCTCTCACCAGCTGAGTTTGGATTCTTGCAAATCAAGTATTTACTGGTTTCTTATCTTAAGGCATTGCCCCTGTTGACTTCAAAGTAGACAATTTGATTCACTTCCTGGAGAAGACCAAAAGACCTTGCCTATTGCACAACCTCCATTTCCTCTCTGTCTGGTCTTTGAATGGATCATTTCCAACCTGCTTCAAGCATGCTTATCTCTTCCAAAACACCCTTTGGCATACCTTCAATCTGACTTCTGCCTCAGGCAAAATCATATTCCGCAATGTTAATCTTTGAAGAATTTTTCTTTCATAGCAATTTTTATAAACACATCATCCTCCTAATATTTCACTCTTATTGTTCAGGTGACTCGTTGCTAAGGTACTGGTCTGAATGTAGCTAGAGCAACTCCAGTAGCAAGATTTGATCTCAGTCTGCCCTCTGAGGTTGCCCTCTGCTCCTCAATTATATAGGGACAATTTTGTAATGAAATGATTTACATGTTGTGTGTCAGCTTTTATTGGGTATATAACATTCAGCTGCACCTTTCCACAATCCCTTTGGTTCATTGACTGTTTTGAATTGAGATTAGTTCCGTGATAAGTTTCTACAACTCATAATCAAGAAGAGGAAGTCTGGTGTCTTGAGTCCTAGTAAAAGATCTGTATTTTTATCACCAATCCCTATGTTATTGTTTTCTCCTCAGCACACATTCAGGCTTATACATTAGCAACCTGTTTGAACATCAGCTGAGCTTAAGACATAGTATTATCCAAGCTTAGAGATACAGCGTGGGAACAACCTCATCAGCCCACTGAGTGTGCGCTGACCAGCCACCCCCTTACACTGGCAATATCCTACACACTATGGACAATTTACAATTATGCTAAGCCAATTAACCTATAAACATGCACGTCCTTGGGGTATGGGAGGAAACCGAACACCTGGAGAAAACCCACGTGGTCACGGGAAGAACGTACAAACTCCGTACAGACAGTACTCATAGTCAGGATCGACCTTGGATCTCTGGCGCTGTATGGCAGCAACTCTAACACTGCACCACCATACCATCACATTTCTTTCCATTGCCAAAGCCTATCACTGTTGCCCATGTTGGAGGGATATTACTGTGCTACCCCAGTCTTTGGACTTGCTTATATTTGCTGCATTTTGTCTATCCCCCTGTCCATCCCTATCAGTATTCTGTAAGCTTCTCACCTCTTTTTGACCTTTAGCTATTATATGTAGTGGAAAAGATTGCTTTTTCAAAAAAAAATATTAACAGCTATGCTCATATTATGACATGTTGTGGCCCCTTTCAACATCCTTCATGCAATCTTAATGGGATCACTATTATCCAGAGATCTATGGTTTTTAGAAAGCTAATTTTTTCTCCCTTAGAACAGTAAAGACCTGCCTTTGCTTTTAATCTTAATCTTAAGTATTTTACTCAGTTTTATTTCAAGGTAATTCACGTATTTTCTGCTGAAGTGTTAATAATTGAAATCCCTCATGCGATTCGGGTCTAGTGCTCGGATTGGCCTTTTTAAGGCTATGTACTTGGATGTTTGTGCTTAGCTGTGTTGTCTGCCAAATCATGTCAGATTGGTTGCAATCATCCAAAAGTGTCATGACTTTCATTTTTGTGTGCTCCTGGGTGACATATCAATATTTGATTCAGCTGAAAACCACCTCCAACAGATTTCCTGGTGCATTTGATCATGGCATTGCTCTGGCCATTTCTGCCAAGGTTCAAAGGGTCAAAGCTATAAAAAAATTTAAGAGAGGCAGTTGATTTTAGATCTGACCTTGATAATCAACACAATCCTCAGTGGCGGTAGTCAGGACATGTGCAAGTGGCTCCCAAACTCCCAAAATCAGAATTTCCTTTACAGGAAAATAGGTTAAAATCAGCTCTAGCACCATTGAGAAGATGGAGGAGAGTTACCTTGAACTGCTGCAATTCTTCTGGTGAAGCATTGTTGGGGATGGGGTTCCAACATTTTGATCCAGTAAGAATGAATGAACAGCAATATATTTTCAAGTTGGAATGGTGGGCGAGTTGGAGTGGACCTTCAGCTAGAGGGTTGACATAAAATGCTGGAGTAACTCAGCGGGACAGGCAAATTTTTTGAAGAGAAGGAATAGGTAACGTTTCGGGTCGAGACCCTTCTTCAGACATCTGCGCCTGCTGCCCTTAGCTTTTTCCGAGGTAGAGGTTGCAATTTGAGGGAGGAGTTATTATAGAGGCCATAGTCATAAATCTGCATTGCATTTTGTTGATGGTGTGCTGGTGGTGTAGGGTATAACTATTAGGTGTGTGAATGTTTGGGATTTTACTTATTTAAGTTACACATCTGCTATTTAGCATGGAGACAGATGTGGATGAGTTTAAACACACTGTGCTTTGACCTGTGCTTTGGTGGAAACAGGGTGTTAGGTTCTGGAGCTTGGCAGTTGTGAAATTACAAGCTATGTCTTCATGTCTGGTAACACGGAGTAATCTGGGCTTTGTTAGACAGAGTGGAAATATGAAGAAGTCTGACACTTTGCAAAGTGATAAAATGGGTTTGACAGCATTTTGTGGAATTTATCAGGTTGAGGGAAGGGAGAAATCCAGAAGATATTCTTGGTTGCTGATTTGTAACTTTTAACGACATATTTGAAAACACTAAATTTGTGTCTTTGATTAATTTTAATGCACTAAAATTTATTTTGCGTTTCCTCTGTTTGCCAGGCATTCCTTATACATACCCATACGACTAGCCCAAATCTTTCTAAATCTTAAAGGGCAGAAATTTATCATTAGTTGCTTGTGTTAAACATGCAGCAGCAGTAAGTTGCATCCACCCTATTCCTGCTTCCAAAATCCAGGTCCTTTAAAAAAAAAAGATTACATTTCAGAAGTGGAGTACAATACACAGCTGTAATTACAATGTGTACGCAGTATACGCAGATTGGCAAATTTATTTTCACATACCTCAAGTTAAGGCTCCGTTTTGTTGAGGAACCTTACAAGCAATGCTGCTATGCTGTTCATAATTCAAAAATAATAAGTTGCTCTTTGGGATTTATGGTTTTTTTTTTAAGACTTGCACTCTTTATACTGTTCATGACCTCTGGAACTACTAAAGTGCTTTGTAACTGGTTATTTTTTGAAGTGTTGAGAGAGCAATATTTATCTATGTAAGGAACTCCTTGTTCATCAGATTTATACCTTGAGATTTTTTTTTCATCCTGATATTAAGAAGCAACACTGATATCTATATTCCATCAGTGCTGTATTGCAGTTCAGCACTCCTCAGAAATCACCACCTTTTGAAGTTGACATGTGGGCTCAAGTGGCTGTTTTTCAAAGTATCTTGTATTCACCTTAATATTTACATCCCACATATTCTATACTTGCACATTTAAAATAAAAGATGAATACAAAGGATGGATAATGCAATAAGGACCATACAGGAAAATAAAGTAAATGTACCAAGTATGATATTCATTGAATATTAAACTATACAGGTGCACAACCTTTTATCCGGTGTTCCGGAAACCGAAAAACTCCGAAAACCGGCCCATTTTTTCCAGGATGTCGTCTGCACACCAAAGCTCGCGTTTGGCGCCAAACTTGACCCGAAACGACCCACGGTCAACCCAGGTCTGTACTACTGTAGCGGCTGCCTCCTCCCCGGAGACCGGGGAGACACTTAAACATCTGTAAATCATTGCTTAAATGTTAGTCAGTTAGTTTGGAGGGCTTCTATGTGAAGGGGGGGGGGGGGGGGGGGGGGGGGGGGGTTGGGTGAAGGGGGAAACTTTAATTCTTAGTCCCCTACCTGGCCGGAGAGGCGGGGAGCGGTCAATGCCTTACCGGGTCGCCGTGCAGTAAGCTCCGCAGCGCTGTGGCCGCCAACTCCCAGCTGGGGCTGCGGGCGTCCGGCAACGGGCGGCGCCGGTTGTAGCTCCGACCCCGGCAACTCTACCCCTGGCTGCGCGGCGCTCCAAATCCATCGCGGCCCGCGGCCGGACGCCCGCAGCCCCAGCTCCGCGATGTTGTGTGTCGGCGGCCACAGCGCTCCGGAGCTTACCGCACGGCGACCCGGTAAGGCATTGCCCGCTCCCCGCTGGTATCCCAGCGCTGTGATGCCGCCGACTCCCAACATCGCGGAGCTGGGGCTACGGGCGTCCGGCCGCGAGCGGTGCTGGATTTGGAGCACCTCGCAGCCAGGGGTAGAGTTGCCGGGGTCGGAGCTCCAACCGGCGCCGCCCGCGGCCGGATGCCCGCAGCCCCCAGCTCCACAATGTTGGGAGTCGGCGGCCATAGCGCTCCGGAGCTTACTGCACAGCGACCCGGTAAGGCATTGCCCGCTCCCCGCCTCTCCGACCAGGTAGGGGACTAAGAATTAAAGTTTCCCCCTTCACCTCCACATAAAATCCCTCCAAACTAACTGACTAACATTTATACAATGATTTACAATGATTCCCCGGTCTCCGGGGAGGAGGCAGCCGCTCCAGACTTTTCAAGCCACCCGCGCTACCTACCTAATCTACGCTAAAAATCTTCCATTCGGAAATCCGAAAAATTCCGAAATCCGACAAGTGTCTGGTCCCAAGGCTTTCGGATAAAAGGTTGTGCACCTGTATCACCATTATTATATGTTTCGAAAGAGAACCTCATATTCACATTTCATAGATATTGCCTGACAGCTGCTTATTTCTATCATTTGCTATTTTTATTTCACTTCACCATTAGCCAATTTAAAAAAAAAACATTACGTGTGTAACGGATATCTATGGTGAAAGAAAATTAATTTTCACAGGCATTGGGGCTGAATGGTTCATCTGTTCCTGTACTCTCTTACGGTGAAGTGCCTATTCATAAGATCAAAAGGGATAGGAGCAGAATTTGACCATTCAGCCCATCAAGTCTACACCATTCAATCATGGCTAATCTATCTCCCCTTCCTAACCACATTCTCCTGCCTTATAACCTCTGACACTGGTACCGTGATACTAGAGGGTAGGTTTTATTAATACGAGATTATTAATATTATTACTATTCCTCATACCTTGATACTAGAGGATAGGTTTTATTAATTGGAGGTTATTGCGATTATTATTATTATTATAATTACTACTATTCCTCGTAGCTTGATACTCAATGATAGGTTTTATTAATTGGAGGTTATTACTATTTGTCGATAATAGAGGATAGGTTTTATTGATTGGAGAAACTTGTTGCTGTGGATGCAGTTCGTTGATTTAATGATATGTTATTGTCACATGCACCTAGGTACAATGAAATACTTTTGCATACAACCCAGTAAAGTCATGTTGCAGACCTCACCCAGGCAGTACACAAGTGCTGCCACGTTTTGGCACCGACAAAATCACAAAAGTTCACTGAATATTCCTATCTGCTGGCCCCCACTACCAACCCTTGCTGGGTCCCCATTTGTTCTTGCAAATAGATCCTTGTGTTCAGAGTGCAGCTCCCCCGGATTAGTTTCTCCCAACACCTTCTGTGACAAATTGTGGCCCCTTTTGGGAGGTGGGGGAGGGGCAGTAAAAGCCCCAGCCATGAAACAGCTGAAGAAGCTAAGCCACCAGACCTGACAACTGGCTGACAAAACCGAAAAAAAAAAACCCACATGGGAATAGATATTCAAACATCAAGAATGAATGAGACTATTAATTTGTTAAATATTGGATTTTGTTAAAATGATGAAAATCTAAAATTGCTACTATTTTAGTCCTTCAAAGCTGTTCTTCACTGTGGAAGAGCTGGCTGTGCCAGACCTAAAATGCAGTGTGTTTGAAAGGATTCCCATTGTAAATGGCAGGAATCGATGCAAACATGCACTTCCTCTGCAGACCACCATGTTAGAATTATTTACTTACTGGCATGTAGGGCAGCAACAAAGGTCCTCCACTCCTTGTTGATTCCTTCAGTTGCTTATTTCTGTAACATATGCGTTTTACGAGACAGGGTTGTTAGCCCTGTGCTCAACCTCCAACCTGGAGGACCAGTGGATCGCTCTTTGTCTCGCCTCTACCCTTTGACCTATCCAGCATGGGAGACCCTAACAGGAAACGAATCTCCCGCTGGCATAGCTCTAGGGGTCACTGAGACGCACAAGCTCCTCGACCACGACAAGGTAGCAATCCAACATTAGAATACAGACAATCAAACCTCAGTGAAGAGCTATCAGCACATTTGGAACTTTAGTATTTGTGAGAAAGTCCATGAACGTTTAATCCTTTCCAACAAAACTGCCAGTGCTTTCCTGAAAAGTTAAGCTGAATGCAACGGTAGAGTTGCTGCTTTACAGCTCCAAAGACCCAGGTTCGATCCTGACTACGGGTGCTTGTGTGTACGGAGTTTGCATGTTTTCCCTGTGACCGGTTGGATTTTCTCCGGGTTTGGTTTCTTTCCACACTCCAAAGACGTACGGGTTTGTAGGTTAATTGGCTTTGGTAAAATTGTAAATAGTCCCCAACGTGTAGTATAGTGACAGTGTATACGTGATCGCTGGTCTGCGCGGACTCGGTGGGATGCAAGGCTTGTTTCCGCACTGCAGCTCTAAAGTCTAAAAGTCTAAAGTGTATAATTTTCATCTACTTTCCTCAATTATTCCTGCCCTCTAATTACTCTCAGCATCTTCAGTGGCTCCAAGCGCAATACCAGATTGTTTCGGAAAGTAGTGAAACCGAGAACTGCTTATCACCCTGAGCTTACATCAACATCAAACACATACATGTTTTTTTATTTGAAGGGGAAGTTATTTGTCAACAGTGTTTATACAAAAAGGAAAAAAAATCAAGATTGGTTGACTCCATGCCCCACGAAAAAGGGCTTCAGGGGATGCTGTTTCTCTTACCAATTTTACTGAGGAGACCTCCATGAATAGAAAGGATAACAACATATAGCACACACAGTCAGTTAAAATCCTTATAAATATTATTATTTTGCATCTTTGTTCATAGTAGCAAATGTCAATGTTAATACACCAAATATATTTTTGTGTGTAACATGGCTCCTTCTCCAAAAGAGCATCAGCTTGTGCATTTTAACAGTAAAGTTGGCTCTCGTATCAATGGAAGCAATGTTGATAGAAAGGCAGTGAAATATTACTACTTGCCCTATGATATTTGTTTTTTTTTAAATATAGGCAGTAGTCAGCTAATCCAGTAATTAATTTGTCAAATGCAGTAATTTGTTGAAAGCAGTAGTCTAAAACAATATGTTGTAATGGTCTAAATGCAGGGTGCAGGAACAATCAATCATGGGGTTGCCACTGAATAATTGGTTACTGGCTTTGAAATATTTAGTCTGTTTTGGAATTATCCTCCAATTTCATACAACTGGCCAGTTGCCCATGACAAACTGAGAAATTGATATTTTTCCTGAACCTTTTAAAATCTTTTTAATAAATTAAAAATGTGTGCTTCTGTCCAAATATTATATATGGATTATATAATGTATCTTGGGCATATTTCCTGCTGGGGCAGCTTGACAACAGAAATATGAGTAGGTCTGAAGAAATTGGGGGGAGGGGGACACACACACACACGCGTGCGCGCACACACACACACACACACACACACACACACACACACACACACACACACACTAATCTGTAAGGCAAAGATTTTACAATACAATACAATATTTATTGTCATTTGAGCCTCAGTGAGGCTCAAATGAAATTCCGTTTCCACAGCCATACAAACAAAGACAATTTCCTACAGACATACACACAATTTAATTCACACAAACATCCATCACAGTGAACCCACTGTGATGGAAGGCAAAGTCTTTTCTCTCCCCTGTTCTCCATTTCTTTCCCGATGTCCAAGCCCCAGGTGGGCGGTAATAAGTCCCACGGCCATTTTAGGCTGTGCCGGGCGATTTACGGCCCCGCTCCCAGTCTAAAAGTCACAATGTTGGAGCCCCCGGTGGGCGCTGTAATGTCCCATGGCCATGAAGCCGTGCCGGGCGATGTACGGCCCCGCTCCGGGTCGTTCCAACTCCGCGACACGGGCTGGAGAAGTCACATTGCGGGAGCTCCGGGAAGCGGTCTCTCCACCCGGACCCGCGAGGTCCCGATGTCCCAGTCCACCGGACCTGCGGCTGCGTTGCTGGAGCCTCTGAGCCCCAGGAGTCGAGTCGCAGCAGCGAGTCACCACCGCTCCCCACACTCCGAGGCCGGCCAGCCCCACGATGGTGAGTAGTCTACAGCTCCGCAGTCTCCCGAGCCCCCGGGTCGTTCAGGTTGGAGACTGCTCCACGGTGCTAGGCCCCAACGACTACGGAGACCCGATAGGGGAAAAGGTCGGGTATCCCGGACAGGGAAGAGATTTTAAACAGTTTCCCCCCCCACCCCCCCACCCCCCACATATACACATTTAAAACCAGTATTAAAAAACACCAACACTACATTTAACTAGACAAAAATTAAAGAAAAGACAGACAGGCTGTAGGGGCCACTGCAACGGGTGAGTCGCGCCGCCAATTTTGCATTTCATTCAACTTGTGCACAATTTAATAAGGTGTATTCTAGTTCAAGTTCACATTTATTGCCACATGCACCAATTAAGGTACAGTGATATTTGAGTTACCATGCAGCCACACAATTAAAAGAACACAATACACGTGAGAACTTAACATAAACATCCACCACAGTGATCACTGTGATGGAAGGCAATAAAGTTCAGTCAGTCCTCCTCCTTTTGTTCACCCGTGTTTGGGGCTTTGACCCTCCATAGTCACATAGCTACGGACGGCCCGATGTACAAGCCCTCTTGTCGGGATGATCGAAGCTCCGACATCGGGCCAGATGGAACACACTCTGGCTTGGAGTTCCCGAATCGTCCAGTTTCTTACCGGAGACTGCGGCTTCTTGATGTTATAGGCAGCAGGGAGGCCAGCGGTCGGAGTTCTTCTCTGGTGATCCCCGGCAAGGGATCCCTTGCTCCGGGTTGGTAAGTCCACGCCACACCCGCGGCTAGAAGCTCCGCAGACCGCGGCTTCACAATGTTAAAGTCAGCAGGCCGGCGGTTGGAGCCTTTCTTCTGGCTTCGCGATGAGAGTCCGCACTGCGCCCGTTGGTGAAGCTCTGGGCCGTCTCCGGGAAAGGCCGTACCAATCCAAGTTGTTAGGCTGCGAGGGAGGGTGAAAATAGTTTTAAAAATAGTTTCCTGTTACTTGAATTTATTACAATATTTTTTTGTTTTTTGTTACACATCTACATGGCATGGAAGCTACATGAATAGTAGAGTTCATTAAAGTCGAACAATTTCTCAAATGAAACAACGAGTGCAGGTTTTAATTTTGTCCTTTTTTTGCGGCCAATTTTAGATTTGCTACGGAAGTAAAAAAACAAATGATGAAAATAGTTTAAAAAACCACTGAAATAAAAATAGATAGTTGTTGTCTCCAAAGAAAAGCCAACCTATATTTAAAGCATTTGAGATTTGAACAAATCTGGGCAAACTTTGAAGGACACAGGAATTAGAACATTGACACTTACAGCAGAATGCAAATTGTGATAGGATTTCTGGAAACTGCAAAGTGCAAGCAGCAGAATGCTGGAGCAATTGTCAAAGTGATATTGGGAATTAGTTTCCATATGCCTTGATCATAATTGATAGCAGCAGAAATAGGCCATTCGGCCCATCAAGTCGACTCCGCCATTCAATCATGGCTGACCTATCTCTCCCTCCAAACCCCATTCTCCTGCCTTTTCCCCATAACCTCTGACACCCTGTACTAATCAAGTAGGATGTTGTAGGTGAAGTGAAAGAAACTTTCAAATTGGGTGAAACATTATAGATTTGAATTATTAACTCGATTTCTCTCTTCACAGTGCTGCCTGATCTTAGAGTATTTTTTGCACTCCTCCATGTTACTATTTTGAATTATCAACAGGCAAAATACATTGTTTATGTTCAATAGTAAAGATACTAGCTGGAAATTGAATGAGACTTCACTCATACACCACTACTTATCAACTGTGGGCAAAGGTTACAACAGTACAGTGACCAAGGAAGAACTTCAGCCAATCTGATGTATTGGTCAAGTTTCTTTTGCCTTGCAGTTTGCTGTCTGCCTCTCCCTACAGGGGATCCTTTTCAGCACTCAACCATAGTGAGTTGTCAATTACTTTCTGAATATATAAAGAGATGACTGATGCATTGGCTAATATTATTTTTCAGCACAGAAACATGCCACTTGACGAGGTCTAAGCCAGTGTTTATGCTGTGTGTTCATCAGCACTCCTCCTATCAAGTATTGTTTGATATTTGTATCTTTCCTGTATTTTTGTGTACGTATCCTTCAAATCTGTGTATGTCAATTGCATCACTCCAGCCATGTGGTACAGAGTTCCACACTCCAACTGCTACATCAAAAATAACAGCAACTGGCCATGTGGCCAGAAAGAAACGTAGAAAGGTGCAGGAGTGGCAGAGAATTCCACAGATGTAGGTGCAGGAGTAGGCCATTCGGTCCTTTGAGACAGCACTGCCATTCAATATGATCATAGCCGATTATTCAGAATCAGTACTCTTCCTACTTTCTCCACAAATCCCTTGAATCTGTTGGCCCCAAGACAGATATAGGTATTGAATAACCCTCTCTTGAATACGAGCAGTGAATTGGTCTGCATTGCCTGCTGTGGCAGAGAATTCCACAGATTCACAACTCTCTGGCTGAAAAAATATTCTCCTCATCTCAGTCCTAAATGGGCTACCCCGTATTCTTAAACTGACCCCTGGTTCGGAACTCCCCCCACATGTATCTAGTCTGTCCAATCCCTTCAGAATTTTACATGTTTCTATGATTCCCTCTCATCCTTCTAAATTCCAATGAATATAAGCCCAGTTGATCCCTCATATGACAGTCCCGCCATCCACGGAATTAACCTAATGAACCTACGCTGCACTCCCTCAATAGAAAGAATGTCCTTCCTCAAAAATTAGGAGACCAACAGATCAACTGCTGCATCATAAAGAAAACCGTTCATATAGCTCAGGACCATCCTGTATTTTCCAGACTGGCCGTAAGGGCAGTCTTCTGCTATGAGCGCGGTGGAGAAGGGCTTTGGAGCAAGCAGATGGATGTGCTCACAGAACCTCTGACGAGCCTGCAGCGCATCCTTATAGGTTAATGATAGTCAAAGCTGTCAGTGTTTGAAAAGTGTGGGTCCAAGTGGCAGGATGGATCCACCTTGATTAGCCCCATTACAGTACATTGCGCTGAATGGAGATGCTGTCGTGGTTGTTGGTGGCCTTTGTGAAAGCTGTTCTTTGCATTAATAACTGTTCAACGGATGTCTGAGTTGCAATTCATTTACTTGTCAGACTGTTTGAGAATATTGATGAGCTACAGCTTGCAATTGTAAGTTGTAGTTTAAATATTTTTTCTGGACGGAAGCTTACATGGTTATCAATAAGGATTGAAGATTTGATTTATGAAACAGGATGGGTGGCCCAATATAACCTTTGGAAAGATTTTTGAAAACTGTCCCAGTTATGGCTATTTATCTTCAATTTTGAAGTTCAACTTTGAACAATGATAATTATCATATCTCATCACCATTTTGTGAGCTTCTAATTTCACACCCAGATGTAGTTTTCAGTTTCCCCTACCCAATATGGGTCAACAAAATACTTGCAGCATTATTATCGTTGTGGATAAACTGGCTCTGAGCAATCTTGGCCTGTTGGAAATTTGAAGTCTAAGTGTAACACAACTGCTACATGATAAGAGTATTCTTCCTTAATTCTGTTGTTAGGCGATATTTTCGGCGACTACAGGTGACTAGGCTGTCCACATGGTCACCGGGGTGTCGCCTGTATGGTCGTGAGTAGTCTCCTCAGTTGCCCATATAATCGTAGCGTCTTTCTGGTTGCCACTGGATTTTCAACATGTTGAATATTTTTCTGCGACAGTGGGTTTGCCGCCAATGAGCGTAGCTGGATGTAGGTGCTGTCGTAGGTTGTCGCCATGTTAACATACGCCAGGATGTTGTAAGTTGTGGCAAGGTGACGTAGGTTGTCGCCGGTGCTGACTTCGGTGAATTTCATTGTCCTATTCGCCAGCAGTCACCTAAAAAATTGCCTAAGTGGGACAGGCCCATTAGTCCAGTCGCCGGTTTATCGCCGACCTGCTATGACTATGACAGTCGCGTGCAGTTGCCTAAAAAATTGCCTAATGGGACAGGCCCATTCGGGTTTTTGTAATCATGTCAGTCTTGGCCATATTCCTCAATCTCAGAATCTCTGTCATGTATGCCATTCTTTGGATTGATTTGATATATTTCCTGGTTGCACATCCTTTGACGTACAGAGAATGAAACGTGTTTCTCTACCCATAAAAACCCGCATTGAAATACATCAAAAAGTGTTGCGTGATATATTAAAACATGGTATCAATTTATCTCTTTGCAATGGCCAGCTAGAACTGTTACCTTTGTAAGTGTTGGCATTTGATGTGAATGGAAATAAGTAAGAACATTACCAACACTTATGCAAGCTGGCCAATTAAATGAAAGGAGCATTGACCGAGAACAAAACTGTCAGCTTGGATTTTATCACTGACTATAATTATTAAAGGGAATGGTGCCATGAACCAAATTAGAATTAAGAGGTTATTAGTGACCCAATTGCCTGTTTGCATTCATTGTCCATAATGGTGCTGAATAGGCCAGTCACCATTGGGAAGCTATTGAGCATCTTGTTCAGCAGTTGTATATTTGTTCATGATATGTTGTTCATATCTATGATGGAACCTTTGGATAAACATCAAGCCTCATCAATACCGCTGCATATCAACTGCAACCATTGTGTCTAGTTGTCTAGTCTCCCTTAAGCATGACAGGAAGGAGACAGAGAACGGGAGTAAAATCTCAGATTGTCTGTGAAATTATATTTTATATATGTAAAATATAAACAAGTAATCTATATTTATATTTTGAAGCAAAATAAATGTTGTGATTTATTGCTGTATTTAAATATCCTTCAGCAAGCTTGCCCATTAAAATTTTTGTTTTATATATGTTATTATATGATGCTGTAATGATATGATGCCCCTGTGAGCATTGTCATTTTATTTTGAAATTGTTACAATGATGAAAGTCAGCATTCATCTTGCCCCTGCTCAGGCTTCTGAAGAAGTATACCTTGAAGATTCTGAATCTCACACAAATGTAATAACTGTTCTCTTTATGGCATTGATTAATGGTGAAGTAGTTAAAAGAGAATATGTTGATGAGTCATTGAATGGTTCAAAGTTAAAATGATTTTAACTACTGTACCTGTTCCGTGCAATATGAGAATGCCAGTTTTGATTTGGCTTTCTGTATTTCAGGCGGTTTGGCTGTTCCAACACACTTTAAGACTGCAAGTTGTAAATGTTTTTCTCATTTGTATCATCTTGTCACTCCTCAGATATCTGTGACTTTAGCTTTCAGTGCCCAATTTCATTGTGCAGGAGTACTAGTAATAACATTCCCTGCAGATTGGCAGTGGTTTGAGTTGTACTCAAACAAAATTGACATATAATGAAAGTTGGTCTCAGCCTGTTTTGGGGTGTGTGCGAGGTTTTGAATGTTCTTCCTTTCCCAAAAGAAACTGGATGACATTTACAATTTAATTGCATTATGGATTTGGACATACTGACCATCAGAGTCCGAATAAGACACATTTATGTTGTTGTTTATATATAGAATGTTATGATAATAGTGTGGAGTGAGTCCTTGTCACTCGTTAATTAGAATCCGGGAGCCTTAGAAATGGCACTGCTGGTCCTCCTGTGTGTGTAGGAGCAGAAGGATGAAACCAAAGCCAACCTATCTGATAAAGTTGAGGAAATTGGAATAGAAGGAGTCAGAGACCATTGCCAATATCCATCAAAGATATCAAAAATATTTATTTAAACAGAGAAAGATACCAAATGCCCAGGGCTGGATTTACGTATAAGCTTCACAAGCTTAAGTTTAGGGCCTCGAGATCTAGGGGGGACTCGGCAGGGCCAGATTTACCTATAGGCTGAAGCCTAGGGCCTCAGAATCTAGGGGGCCTCCGGCCAAGGTTTTTTTTCCCCCAGAGTAAAAAAGAATCCAGAGGAAAAAAACATTGGAATACACCAGTGTTTCCACTTTGATGGAAATTACCCAAAATTGTGGTTCCGGCTCGCTGGAAGTTTTGGGGGGAAAATTGCAACCATCCACGCCTGCGCAGTTGGGGAAAGCCGGTGATGCAGTCGCGACGAAAAAATGATGCTGTCTCTCCGCGCATGCACTGTGGGCCTGGGCGGGTTCAGATCTCCATTCGCACCACACACAATCACCTCGATGCCTCGTGTCGACCAATGATCCTAGGTATCTACTCCAGGTTAGTAGTGGAATATTGCTTTGCGGGGGTGCCCGTTTCTCCGGACCGGGGGGGGGGGGGGGGCTGCGGTATCTGCGGCACGGAGCCGGAGCCTCGCTGTGTGGGAGGGAGAGAGAGGGGGAGGGAGGGAGGGAGAGACAGGTGGCGATGTGCGAGGGGGAAAGGAGGGGGGGGTTGAGAGACGGGGGAGAGAGAGGGAGGGGAGGGAGAGAGAGAGGGGAAGGGGGGAGAGAGATGGGGTGGGAGAGGGAAGAGAAGGAAGAGGGGGGATTATCTTTAGTAAGATTGCAAAATTAAGGTAGGTTTTAGAGCAATTATATTTTCTCCACCATATGAATAATATCAAACAATTGGAACTGCATTTGTTTCGATAACAATACTGAAAAATATGTATTCCATAGTTTGCGACTTTCATTTTGCATCATATTTTTAATGTGCACACTAACGCAGGCGAACAGTAACAGGCAATCAAATCAACACACAAAACATTTTCTAAAAAATGTTTTATTTACTGCAAAAACTAACAGTATTTTATTTGCAGTGTTTGCATGCTCCTTTATAATGTTTTCCATAACATTTTACAGTACAACGTGATTATTAAAACAAGGACAGCTTCAATTCTTGATTTAAAAAAATCAATGATCCCAATCATCCCATTCCAATCACTCATTACTCAACCAAAATTATTTCTGAAATATTGGTCATAAATGTGGTGCAAAAATGCTCCAAAATAAGGCTCCCAATGCATCAGAGAGCATCTAAAACCCCGGACGAAAAGGGTCTTTGAGCTTCGCGCTTGCGATATGTGCTGCATGCACTTAATTCACATAAAATGTTTGTAATCCTGCCATGCCACCCCCCTTTTTGAAAATTTTTGTACGGGCCTGGTGTATAATATTTTTGACACTGTCATAGGCCTTTCTTACATATGCTGTCACAACGCACTGTAGTCTCTGAACAACACTTCAGTAATTTTCCTTGCCCTCCATTTCAGAATAATAGTGTTTTAAGCTGATAACTCGACATTAGCACTGGCAATAAATAAAAAGCGCAGCTTTCCAGCCGTTGTCTCATTGGCCACGCTCGGCTGCACATCGGTGTCAATCTGGTGGACTCTTCCATTTTCCTCTCGGCGTGGGGGTGGGGAATTAGGAGGGGCCTCACAAGTGGAATAACCTCTCTTCATCTAAATCCGGCCCTGCAAATGCCCTATACTTAATAGTTGCTATATATTTGGAGAGGCACCATCACAATAGGTTATTCACCAAGAATTATCCTGGAGCTACACTCCCGCCTACTTGTTCAAGCAAACTATGATTTTCAGTGACTACAACAGAAATGTATCTTAATCCACAGAGAGAGCACCAGGCACACAGCCAGACCTAGATTACTCTGTCCATAGTTGAAAGTCACTGTTGACCCAATCAATCAGAGATCAATCTTGTGCAAGTGGCTATTATATGCCTCTCCCAATTTTTTTGCAACTATTAAGTATAGGGCATTTGGTATCTTCCTCTGTTCAAATAATTATTTTTTATATCTTTGAGGGATATAGGGTATCGTCTCTGACTTTGTTTGTCTTCTGTCAATCTCCTGGTAATGACACAGGACATAATAATGATTTTTCATGATTAGTACGGGTGTCAGAGGTTATGGGGAGAAGGCAGGAGAACGGGGTTAGAAGGGAGAGATAGATCAACCTTGATTGAATGGCGTAGACTTGATGGGCCGAATGGCCTAATCCTACTCCTATCACGCACTTATAATCTTATGATAATAGCAATCAAGCATCAGGGCCATTAGGACTGGGGGGGTGCAAATGGTCTTAAGAGAGGCGGCACGGTTGTGCAGCAGTAGAGTTGCTGCCTTACAATGCCAGAGACCAGGGTTCAATGTGGACTATGGGTGCTGTCTGTACAGAGGTTGTACGTTCTCCCCGTGACCGCATAGGTTTTCACCGGGTGCTCCGGTTTTCTCCCACACTCCAATGCCATATAGGTTTGTAGGTTAATTGGCTTTGGAAAAGATTGTAAATTGTCCTGAGTGTGTAGGATAGTGCTGGTGTACTGGGATTGCTGGTTGGTACGCGCTCGGGAAGGGCCTGTTTCAATGTTCAGTCTCTAAACTAAGGTGAATTAAACTAAAAGATGCTGTTGTTTGGAGCTCTGGGAAGTCCTCCTGTTCTCCATGAATAGAGTATTGTGCATTGTCATAAGCTGCTCCATCCTATACACTCTAGCCTTGGCTGCACAAAAAAAACAAGACAAACATTTTTTTGGGCCTTCTTCCTCTTTAAAGGTATTGCCAAAGAATACCTTATTCAGGCTGGTTCAGATTCAGGGTCAAATTAAAAGCAGCTCCCATTAGTTCAGAGACAGAGGCCATTGATGCGTGAATGCATTTGGATTTGGGATAAGAAGTGACAAGTTACCAGATCAGTGTCAGGCAGTGACCAGCTGCATCACAAATGTTTCAACACTTCACCTTGATGTTCATTTGCAGTAACAGTACTCATTCCCTCACCAGCAATGTTCTGTAGACCAGCATTCACCAGGAATTCACTATCACAGCTAGAATGGGATGGAGATTATAAATGTGGCTGTGAGACACTCACTCCCTTTTTAATGCCCTTTTTCTGTCTGCATGGTACATCAGGGAGGATCTGTGCACCTCCAATGGCCCAGAAAACAGACTTTTTTTTATAGTCCTCAGTAGCTAATAGCAACGAACAGCAAACATTCAAAAACACTCACCATGATTATGAATCTTTCTCTTCCTCCTCGAGCTGTCACTTGGACTCAAGGATGGCTTGCTTCTGTGACTGGTTTTGTGGGTCTGATGTGACTAATGGGACTGCTGCGGGCACTGTAATTTTTTCTAGAGAAGGGGCAGGGATGGCAGATGAGGTAGTCAGATAGGTAGTTTGTGAGGGTTTCGGCCTGCTCACACTGCATGGTCTCGAGGTTCTTGATGGCATCCTGAATGCTTCTTTGGAGAGTTTGGAGAGCTACAACGTGGAAACAGGCCTTTCGGCCCAACAAATCCATGCTGACCAATGATCACCCATTTACTAGTTCTATCCTACACACTAGGGACAAATTACAGAAGCCAATAAACATGCAAATCTGTATGTCTTTGGAGTGACGTGGTCCTGGGCGTGAGGGTTTTGGGAATCACCAGGGATGTTGTACCTCAGGGAAGTTTTGTGAATGTCCTTGAATGAAGCAACAATAAAGTTGAATTCTCATAGTTGCATATTGTTTTCTCTCCATTAATCTTGAACAATATTTCGCGTCAGGCACAAATCAAGAAAGTATGAAGCAAATAAACCAGCAAGCTAAACAATTGTATAGCCAGTCAAGAAGTAATCCGCCCAATCTTTGACTTGTTATGCGTGTTCCTCTTTTCCACTTACATCTGCCTGGCTACTGCATTCATGTAATGTCCTCCATGGTGGCGGATGGCGCCCCCTTAAAGTGGGGAAGGTGCAGATGGCCGCGCATTGATGGCCAAGCCTTGGATCTTGTACCCTTGTCATGAAGCACAAGTACAGTATCTGGCCTGGTTGGCAAATAGTCAACTGCAGTGCTACTGTTGGCATGGCAGAGCTGGAAGCACAACTGTTGTTGTCCAGGGAGAGGAGGGTGACTGAATTGTACCCCAGAGCCACTTGGCCCAGCAATCTGCTGGCAAACATATGCTTAAGCGTCTCAAAGCTGCTGCAAACTGTGGAATAATTGGCAGCAGATGAAATAGTATTACTGTGCTTTGGACCTCATGAGACCTGAACTGGCTTGGAGCTGGTCTCCCTAACACTTTTGGAAACCTCTCGTAGGCTTTCGGGCAGGCCTGCAAATGCCCAAGCATTGGGGTGTGTCTGCTAATCAGCTGCCTGCAGGTTATTTACTGTGCATTCATCAAGGTTTAGTTGGGCACAAATTGTGTGACCTTGTCTTCAAGGGGAACAGGACACACAGCTCACATTTCCATGCCTGCTCACTCCGTTCCATGACCGTCTGGCAGCCATATCTCCCAATGCTGCATCAGAACTACCTTTCAATGCGTTTTAGACTGTCAGGCTCTCTGATACTGCATCTGACCAAGTGGCACCTCTTGGGTACCTACAATCAGAAAGACGCCAATGTTTCTTTACATTGAGGCGACGGGTAAGTAAATGGAGCACATTTACATCATTTGTAAGGCAGTAGAAAATGAGGAATGATGAGAAAGTTGGTCAATGAAATGTGAGCATATCTTTCACCATGAGGAAGAGTATTAATGAATGAGGTGTAACGTGTTTAGGTTATGAAATGAAATGAAATGAAATGATTCAATTTATTGTCATTGTCAGTGTACAGTACAGAGACAACGAAATGCATTTTTAGCATCTCCCTTGAAAGGGAGACACAGGGCGTCGCGGTGTGCCCGCGCCTGCCGCCGTAACATTCCATTACAGGCAAAGGTGGGTGAAGTGTCTTGCCCAAGGACACAACGACAGTATGCACTCCAAGCGGGATTTGAACCGGCTACCCTCCGGTCGCCAGCCGAACTCTTAGCCCATTGTGCTATCTGTCGTCTATTATGTCTGCATTGGTGAGGTGCATTGTGTTTAGGATATCTCTGCATTGGCTGAATAGCAGGAATTTTGCTTCAGTGAAAGTTGGCACAAGGAGAGGGCCGTTAGCATTTGTTGGTAGATTGGAATTTGTTGCTGCTGTTTCCCCAAGTTAATTGAGATGAATGCATTCTAATAATTAAAACATTGTCATTGGCACATTCTGGACGAAATATTAGTTAATTGATGAGGTCCATCTATGCTGGGTCAAATTGTTTCCATTTGAGTTTCCCGACCATGGTCTTTTGGGGAACAAGATTTAACTATTAATCTTATTAAAGATTATCCTGAATGTTCATTTACTCATATCCCGCAACAGTTAATTGCTAGTTGGTTTCTGAAGCTATTTCTCCAGAGTTGGTTCCAAATGTTGGAGCAGCGTAGATTCTGTTCCGTATTGGCACATTGAATGCAGGTTAGATGTGCTTGCAAGCAAAATCATCTCTGGCATTGGGTTGGTGCCTGTGTAAAGAATGAAGCGAAAATATTCAGACCCTTTCACATTTTGTTACGTTACAGCCTTATTTTTAAATGGATTAAATTCATTTCTTTAATCATCAATCTACACACAATACCCCAGAATTAAATTTTTGCAAGGTAATTGAAAATAAATAACTGAAATATTACATTTGCATAAGTATACTTTTCAGATTCAGATACTTTGCTACGACACTCAAAATTGAGCTTAGGTTCATCCTGTTTCCAATGGTTACCCTTGAGATGTTTGCAGTCCACCAGTGGTAAATTAAATTGATTGGCATGATTTGTCAAGGCACACACCTGTCCATATGAGGTCCCACAGTTGACAGTGCATGTCAGAGCAAAAACCAAGCCATGAAGACGAAGGAATTGGCCGTAGACCTCTGAGACAGGATTGTTTCGAGATACAGATCTGGGGAAGGGTATAAAACCATTTCTGCAGCATTGCAGGTCTCAAAGAGCACTGTGACCTCCGTCATTCTTAAATCCCCATCCCCAGTTCTTCCAAAGTCAGGCCTATTGAGGCCTCCGCATTGCCTCTACGGAGGCCTGATGTTCCTGGCCGTTCTGGCCGGGTGCTGTTGCCCCGGCGTCGGGAGAGTCCTCTCAGCGGCTGGGACACCTGGAACGGCCGCTTCCTTACCGGAAACCGCGGCTTCCGAAGCCGTCAAGGCCGCGCCTGTTTGGAGTTCCCAGGCTCCCGATTTTGAAGTTGGCGCCGCCCACTCCGCTCCGCAGACCCGCAGCCCGGAGGTGTTGAACTCGGCGGTCACAGCTCACCGGAGCTCCAGCGCGTCGATCCAACGCGGTGACCCAGGCAAGGCATCGCCCGCTCCGCTCTGGACTTGAGGCTGTAATCGCTTAAGACTTGAGGTGCCTCAACAAAGTACTGAGTAAAGGGTCTGAATATACTTATGTAAATGTGATATTTCAGTTATTTCTTTTTAATTACTTTGCAAACATTTCTAAACACCTGTTTTCACTTTTTTTATTATGGGGTATTGTTTGTAGATCGATGATTTTAACGTAACAAATTGTGAAAAAAGTGAAGGGGTCTGAATATTTTCTGAATGCACTGTACATGAGAGTCTTTAATTACTCTGGACATGTTGACATGAAAAGGTGTGAGTTTACATCAGTAACAGTTCTGCGTTTTGTATTTAGTTTGGAATATCCCTATGGATTTGTATCAGTATTGTAATTGTACTTGTCCATTGGCTCTTACAGTGATGAAGTTTGTTCATTTTTTTTCTGGATGTTTCATATGACATGAAATACACTCTCAGATTGTTCAGTTTGCACCTGTGAATTCCACAATATTTGAGCAATAGGGAAAACCTATGAATTGTTGCTGGAAAAATAAGCCTAGAAATGGGATCAAGCAGCACCCTTTTTATGTGCAAATTGCGCATAAACTGATTTAACCCAATGTAGACTGTACTCTGCATTTATAGGTGAAATTACTCCCATCAGAAAACTGGATTGAATGTTTCCTTGTGCTGTTCATGTTAGCATGACTTGTATTTAGCTGTATTTCTTCTTCCCTTACTGACATGGATTATGTATCGGAGTTTCAACTGTGAAACGGTCTCAGAAACACAAAGTGTAATCGTGCTACTTTTCTCTTGTAACATATTTGAAGAGCCTTTTTTCTGCCACAGGGAATCCATATTGGACAGCTACAGGACTCGCTGCATATTTAGACACCTGTCAAAGTTCACAATGCTACTTTTCATACTTTTCATAATTTTAAATGCTACAAAGTTCACAATGTGCTGCAGCTAACAGGGAGTGTTTTCTCCAGCTGCTGATCGATTCATTCATAGGCTGTCATCGTGATGGCCACAGCATGCTTTTGAGGAATGGCAAGGTTTGCAATCATGTCAGCAGCTGCCACACAGATGTCACATATCTTTGTACATTGAAGGGTATGATTTGTGCTAAATAAGCAGTATTGGTGTTTTCAAAACCTTCTATAATAATTAAAAAAAAGTAAAATAGTGTAAATTATAACATGGGTCTGATTGTGAATGCATTTCGTTGTCTCTGTACTGTACACTGACAATGACAATTAAAATTGAATCTGAATCTGAATCTGAATACCCTTGTTCCCTTTCCACGTTGCATGTGTATCAAGTCCTAACATTCTGGATACAATCTGCTTTCTGGAAGGTTGCTGCATTTCCTTTAGAGTTTGTGCAGATGCCCTGAATGATAGAAGTTCTGTTTGCCCTGAACTGGTACTCATGACCAATGTGGGGTGACTTGTTATACAAAGGAACTGCTGATGCTGGTTTATACTAAAGATAGACACAAAATACTGGGTAACATAGCATTTCAGGCAGCATCTCTGGAGATAATGGATAGGTGACTTTTCGGGTCTGAAGTAGGGTCCGACCTGAAACGTCATGTATCTATTTTCTCAAGAGATGCTGCATGACCCACTGACATTCTCCAGCAATTTGTGCCTATCTGAGGTAAATTGTAGAGCACTACAGCCTATGCTGGCTGGGAGACTATAAAGGTGGGGACTGTGCTCCTGTGAGGTAGATCATTCCTCTGAACCTACACGTCAGCTGACCGCAAGATCTGGGCAGAACAATGGTTATCTGTTGGTACTCGTTTTGCACACACATTATTTCATCATTCGGACCGGAAGCAGGCGTGGCTGACTAATCACACTTGGTTGTCTGATCTCTGCTATCTTCCTGGACTCAACACTGCAAACCGGCACAAAATTCCCACTGCCAACTTCAACACTCATAGTTGCTCTCTGTGTGACCACTCATAAATAGAGCTGATTCCAGAGGTGGTATCAAAATTCTAATGTTAATATAATTATTTGAATCTTGAGGAAACTGCTGTAACAAATTCACATTCACTCTGTTCTAATGATATGAACATTTAAAGAGTAATTGTCACTTCTTTCTGGGAATAAAATAAGATGGTCAAATTTCATTTCTACCTTTTTCAAAATTGTACTTTATTAAATAAATTACAAGATTTAGACATACAATCCAACATTTTATACTTTTTGCCAGATTGTTTCATTTATTTTACCTTTTTTTTTTAAAAATTACAAAAATTGACAAAAGCAATTGAGATATCTGTGATATTTTTCATAATTTAGTTGTTAGATAGGAAGCATATTTTTGGCAGTATGCATGACAAGTATTGCTTACATATGTAAATCATTGCATATGATGGAAATCTAAAATAAAAACAAAATGTTCAAACTGCGGTACATGGCGCAGAGGCAGAATTGCTGTCTTACAGCGGCAAAGACCCAGGTTTGATCCTGATAACAGGTGCTATCTGTGCACAGTTCATACGTTTTCTAGTGACTGCGTGGGTTTCCACCAAATGCTTTGATTTCCTCCCACATTCCAAACATGCAGGTTTGTAATTGGCTTTAGTAAATTGTCCCTAGTGTGTAGGAGAGTGTTAGTGTACAGGAGGATTGCTGGTCAGCGGTGGACTAAGTGGGCCGAAAGCTCTATTTCCACGCTGTATCTCTAAAACTAAAACTAAAACTGCTCTGTAGATTGGGCAATCCCTGTGTAAAGAAAAGACCGATTGGAAAAGACAAAGTGATGTAACATGTTTTAAGCACATGCCTAAATGGAATAGGTTGGACAGGTTGCCATGAAAATAAGTGCGAGACATAAATAGGACCTCCAGTGTTATGACTTAAGGGCCTGTCCCACGAGCATGCGACCTGCGTGCGGCAAGTGCGACCAAACCGGAAGCGGGGGCCGCTCGGAGGTCGAGTGAGTGACGTGAAGTTCGAGCGAAGTCCATGGGAAGTTCGCGCGTGGCATACAGCGTCGAGACACTGCGCACGCCCATCGAGGCGGTGCGTACGGCGTCAAGGTGGCTGCGGGCTGGCAGGCCGTTGCCGCGTGGAATTTTTGAACACGGTCAGTTTTGCGGAGCCCCACGCGATGTCGGGATCAGCTCCGCACCACTCCATATGGCTCCGGCGATCGAAGTGGGACCGGCCCCATGAGGCTGTACGACTCAAGCGACCACATTAGGTCGCGCTTGCCCCATGGAGTCGCATGCTCGTGGGACAGGCCCTTAAAGAATATACTAAGCAAATAAATGTATTTTCTATCTACTCTATGCCTTCTGTTACACCAGATTTTGACAGTTGCATAAAAAGCCAACAAATTGAAATGATAACCATTTTTGGTCTTTCTGACAAGTTTGAAAATGATCACTAATACTAATATCCAATCTTTGTAACAATATATTTTTTTCAATTTGTAGGAAATGGGTGTCAATGACGAGGACCAGAATTTACTGCTCATCTCTAGTTGCTGTTGAGTCCGTGGAAGTAAACAGACTTCATGAACTGGTGCAGTTCGGCTGGTGAAAGATCGGCATAATACCGTGTGGTTTTTGGGGACATTTTGGAGAACGAACTGGAATCGTTTGTGTGGGTCCATATTCACACATAAACAGACTGGGTAAGGTCAGTTGATTTCCTTGCATAAAGAGCAGAAAAGATTCCACCAAAATATTACCCTTCCACAATGATCTTGCCTGGTACTAGCTTCTTATGTTACATTTATTTTATTTCTAATTTAGTTCTTCATTTTTGTGTAGGAATTCACACTGATTCATAATTTTTAATGTGAATGTGGAAGTAAAGTTTTTTTGTGCAAATGAAAAGCTCAGCAGGTCATAGAAATCTGAAATAGAAACAAAATGCTTGAAACAAACAGCAGGTCAGGCAGAATAAATAACCAACTAATAATTTAAGTTGTTAACCTTTCATCCGAGTTTTTTAAAAAGTATAATGGATAAAAGTAATTCTGCAATACAGTAGATGGTGAGGGAAAGAAAGAGCAAAAGAAGGTTTGGATTGAATGAGATTAAATGGTACAAGGAAAAGGTGGAATGGTGGCAATACAACAAGTAAGGCTAGGTTTAGAAGCAAATTATTATTGGAAATCGTTGAAGTTAATGTTGCAGCTGGAAAATTGTGGTGTGCCTAGTGGAAAAGTAAAGTAATGTTCATTAAGAATGTATGGGAAATTATTCAAACAGTGCAGAAGGGTCATAAGTAATAGGAGCAGCATTCGGCACATCAAGTTACTCCATCATTCAATCATGGCTGATCTATCTCTCCCTCCATTCTCCTGCCTTTTCCCCAATAGCCCCTGACACCCGTACTAATCAAGAAGGGTGAGGAGAAAAACTCATTGTGGGATTTGGAATAACAAATTAAGTGACTAAAATGTTTAAGAAGGTAGAAGGGTTTCAGCCCGAAACATTGCCTATTTCCTTCGCTCCATAGATGCTGCCGCACCTGCTGAGTTTCTCCAGCACTTTTGTCTACCAAAGTGATTAAAATACTAGGTGCAACAGATGAGGACTAAATGGAAATGTTCTAAAAAACGTTCATACTTTTTGCATTTGGATGTCTCAGTTTAGAGAAGACCCTAAGTTGAGCAGTGAACACTGTAAACTTAATTAAAATGAAAAAAAAAAACACAGCAAATGCTAGGAAACTAAAATAAAATACAAAATATGTAGCAGTCAGGCCACATATGTGAGAAGAAAAATCTTCCAGGCTGAACATCCTTCATGAGAACTGGGAGAGAGACAAAAGAACCTTGTTATAAGCTGCAGGGAGGGTGGGAGAGGACGGTGTCTCTGATTAGAGTACAATCAGAAAAACAATGGGATAAACTATAAACAAAGCTATCTGCCCAATGAATGAATGGGAACATGGACAAAATAACCTGGGAGTTGCAAACTGTAGAGTAGGGAGACTGCAGGATAGACTGGATGTGTCCTGTACATCCTGAGGAAAATAAAGGAGAAATAGACACAAAAAGCTGGAGTAATGCAGCAGATTAGGCAGCATCTCTGGAGCAAAGGAATAGGTGATGTTTCGGGTTGAGACATCCTCAGTCCAAAGAAGAGACTCGGCTGGAAACGGTCATCTATTTCGTTTCTCCAGAGATGCTGTCTGACCCGCTGAGTTATTCCTGCTTTTTGTGTCTATCCTCGGTGTAAACCAGCATCTGCGGTTCCTTCCGACACCTTGAACAAGCTGAGCCAGTTTCACAGATGGACAACTGATGCAGATAGAAATAAAGTTTCCTGAAATTGCAGAATTCTGTATCAAGTCCAGAAGGCTGCAGTGTATCATGAGAGAAAATGAGGTGCTGTCCCTCAAGCATGCATTGGGCCATCGCATGACAGTACAGGATTATGCAGAGTGGGATCTTGTAGCGGAAGATTTTTATATTGCTCAATAGATTACTCCCTCTAGCTGCCAAGTGGACTACATGGTTAAGGAGAATGTCGTTATACACATGCAAGCTCTCCATCGGGGATCTTAAGAACTTCTTCACAGATAAATCTTCATAACGCAGTCTTTTGATTAATATATTCTTCATTGTTGATGAAAAACAATAAGGAACATCCAAACCTCTTCCGACATACACTATAATCTTCATTGAACTCCAGCTTATCGCTTTAAAGGTTAGAAAACTCCTTGTGTCTCCATTACACTCCGCATGGTCAAAGTGTATGCCTCCCCCATGCTGGTCCAAAACTAAACTAAAAACTAAGCTCCTGCGCAAGAAACTTAGCTCCAAACACGCCCTAAAATACGTCATAAATCCCACCCACAATATAATGGGCAGTCTAAAATTTAAAGACACATGCCATCATTAATGACACGCAAAACAAGCCAAATGGCCACTACAGATGGTGAATTAAAGTGGCTGGTGAAGCTTGGGGTCACCCCTAGGAAGGAGCACCAGGTTTCCGCAAAGCGGTAACCCAACCCTGTATTTGCTTTTCCTGAAGTAGGTATTAGTGGTGCATAATGCCAATGCTCAGAACCTGGCAGTTGAGGCCTAACCAGCCCTAGATGTTACAGCAGCAGCTCCTGTTCTGGCATTACGATAGTTTCCAGCCATGGGAAAGTCACGAGTGGTCCATGACTCTGGGTTCTCAACATATTTTATGTTCAATCAAACAGACATGCAAGGTTGAAAATGCATTGCATGTTGTGCATCTTATAATATTGCACACCAAGGGCTTTGGTTAAAACTAGCCTAGATTGCATGAGTGAAACACATTTACACAGTGGGTTTTCTAGCCTAGCAAAACTAAAAGGGATTTAAACAGGCAAAATAAGCAATGAGGCATTTGCATAATGTGCACATGATGGGAAAACAGCGAGAAAAGGAGTAAATCTTGATTTACAGTTATGTGGATGTCCTCCCACTCGAAACACCGAGCAGGTGCAGTGAGCAGTTTCAACAGCAATTGGTTGTTGGCATTAATTGAAAGGAGTTTGGAGTTCAGGGACAAATATGTATGTCAGTAGTTGTACTCGTAGTTAGTGAGATAATAATTGAAATATCACATGCAAGTGTTTCTGCAAAATAATGTACCTGCCTTAGAAACGCTGCAATAGAGCAGTACTAACGATTGTTAGGTTGAGGTCGTTTATCTTTGGCAATATAGTGAGTGTAATGGCTCAATGATGATCAGACTAGCAGAATGAAGGGGGATCTTGAGGACAAACAGTAGATTCTTAGAGCATTTGATGAAGCGTTTGATTGAATTGAATTGAATTGAATTTAAATGGATACTGTACAATTATCTCCTGGCTCTAAAGAGGATAGAATGTGGAAACATTACTGTGAATAAGGGCATCAGGTATTTAGGACTTGGATAAGAGCTGAAACCTTTTCACCGAGAAATATGGCTGTTCAATTGTTGAGTATATGCAAAACAGATCCAAAGCTTTTTGGATTTTGGGGTAACCAAGGAATATTTGGATATTGGAGGAAAGTGATTAAGATTGAGGATGTGTCATGACATGATTGAATGGTGGAGCATGTTCAAAAGATTGTATGGCTTGTGCCTGTTACTAAATCCTGCATTGCAAGTTGATCGAGTTCATCTTAAATCAATCCAACCTGGGCAGGTACAACTTCACAGGGGTGACGAGAAATGAAAACCATTTGTTCAGGAAGATTAGGGAAACCATCAGTGGTGCTCTGATCAATTATTGTCTTATTTTACTAGAAATCACAATCCCTGAATTTTCCACCCAAAAAATAAATACATTCCGAAAGATACTACAACTGTCAATCTGAACTGTAGCTCAGTCTGAAACATCACCCATTCCTTCTTTCCAGAGATGCTGCCAGTCCTGCTGAGTTACTCCAGCATTTTGTCTATCTACAACTGTCAACTTTGAATTTTTAATTTTTTTTTTTAAATTCTTTATTTCGCACAGAATAAAAGAATAAAAAGCAAGTGTGAAACAGCATACAAAAAACAAAACAAGAATATTTATAAGGTGGCATAAACAATATCTATAAATAAATGAAATCGTATGTGTCCGAAAAGGAGCAGGAAGAAGCCAAAGCTTATTAATTCCCACCCCTTATTCAACTGCTTATAATTATCTTATACACATTTAGCAGCTATATGTACACCATATGTACACCAGCCACTATATGTACACCAAATTATTTACATTCATACACTAATCAAATATTTACAAAGCCATACAAAAAAGAGAGAAAAAAAGAAAAAAGAAAAGAAAAAACCCTCATATACTATACAGTATCTTAGTCATATATACAACTCATCACCCTATAATCACCCTTCCCAATACAATCAGTATAACAAATATCCCACTCACAATCACCTATCCTCATCCCAATATCCTTTCAAAAAAGTGTTTTTGTACATCTTTCTAAACTGAATTATGTTTGTGCTGTTTTATCTCCTGTTCCAGACCATTCCACAAATTCACACCACAGATTGCTATGCGCATACTTTTAAGAGTTGTTCTGACATTGAGTTTTTTAAATTATGTTCCCCTCTAAAATTATACCCACCCTGTCTTTCCATAAAATTGATGTTAATGCAAAGTGTTAATGAGTCTCCCTTTTGTTTTAGCTAATATAAACAATTAGTTTAGTTTAGGTTAGAGATACAGCAGAGAAATAGACCCTTCGGTCCACCGAGTCCGCGTTGACCAGTGATCCCGATACATTAGCACTATCCCTGCAAGGGCGGTACAGTTCCCGAGGATAGCTAGCAGGTGGCCGGAGACGTCAGGACCAACAGGAACCCGCTCCCCGATGGGCCCCTACGACGCCCCGAGCTGCGCCCCCGTCATCCCGCAACCCAGGTTCCTAAGTAGTTGGAGCGGCTGATGGGCTGGCTGCTGTTGGCTGTGGGTCTCTGGGTTCACTAGGAACAATTTACAATTTTACCAAAACCAATTAACTTACAAACCGGTACGTCTTTGGAATGTGGGTGGAAACCAGGGGCACCGGGGGCATGGAGAAAACCCACACGATAACGGGGAGAATGTACAGACAGCACTCGTCGTCAGGATCGAACCCGGGTCTCTGTCGCTGTAAGGCAGCAAGCAACTCTACCGCTGTACCACTGTGCCGGCCATTTAAAATGTGGATATTTCACATATATGGACTGTGGGTTTGGAAAGAGATTGCATTATAACTGCATCATGTTGTTACCAAATTGGGAAAGAATTGAAATAGATAAAGGACTAAAATAATTACATTCATGAAATTACAAACTAAAATCTTCATTTAACTACTTAGCACTGCAAATAGAACTATACAAAGAATGCTCCACAACACAGGTTCTCCTTACTATTAAAAAGAATGGAAAGTTTTGTGCCATCTATATTATTTATAATCCAGCATCTGTCTGAAACTCAATGTGTAAGAAAGAACTGCAGATGCCGGTAAAATCTAAAGTAGATGCAAAGTGCTGGAGTAACTCAACGGGTGAGGCAGCATCTATGGAGAGAAGGAATGGGTGACGTTTCGGGTCGAGACTGAAGAAGGTTCCATAGATGCTGCCTCACCTGCTGAGTCACTCCAGCATTTTGTGTCTACCTGTCTGACACTCAGTTCAGTCTAACTTTCATCATCACGGACAAATGTACAAATTAGTAGTTGCTTTGGAGGCCACAACACACTGACAGGTTCATTGCCTTCTGACTCATTGAAATGGAGAAAGGTTGAATCCACTAAGTCCGAGGCCAACAATTAATTCCTGAGCTGTGACTTTGATGTGAGGCCATTTGAAAAAAAAAAGAAACCTACTATATATAGCAGGCTTGAATAGAGATGTTCATAATAACCATATAACATATAAAAATTACAGCACGGAAACAGGCCGTCTCGGCCCTACAAGTCCGTGCCGAACAACTTTTTTCCTTTAGTCCCACCTGCCTGCACTCATACCATAACCCTCCATTCCCTTATCATCCATATGTCTATCCAATTTATTTTTAAATTATACCAACGAACCTGCCTCCACCACTTCCACTGGAAGCTCATTCCACACCGCTACCACTCTCTGAGTAAAGAAGTTCCCCCTCATGTTACCCCTAAACGTCTGTCCCTTAATTCTGAAGTCATGTCCTCTTGTTTGAATCTTCCCTATTCTCAAAGGGAAAAGCTGATCCACATCAACTCTGTTTATCCCTCTCATCATTTTAAAGACCTCTATCAAGTCCCCCCTTAACCTTCTGCGCTCCAGAGAATAAAGACCTAACTTATTCAACCTTTCTCTGTAACTTAGTTGTTTAAACCCAGGCAACATTCTAGTAAATCTCCTCTGGTCTCTCTCTATTTTGTTGACATCCTTCCTATAATTGGGCGACCAAAATTGTACACCATACTCCAGATTTGGTCTCACCAATGCCTTGTACAATTTTAACATTACATCCCAGCTTCTATACTCAATACTTCTATATCACGGAAAGTTTTCATGTGATAACTAAAAATTAAACTCTTTCCAGTCACAAAGGGGCCAGGAGCAGAGAGAGAGTGAAATTAATTTATCTGAAAAGCTAGAGGCATGATGTGAATGTCTTTCACTATCAGTGCTTTCGAATCATAGTGTTATATACATGGAAACAAACTTGTCCATGCCAACCCATTTGCCTACATTTGCCTCACATCCCTTTAAACCTTTTTCTATCCGTATACCTGTCCAAATGTATTTTAAACAATATGATTTTACCCATCTCTGTGAATTCCTCTGGCAGCTCATCCTACCCAGATTTAACTTACAAAAATATAACACCTCTCATTTATCTGAGTTAAAATCTGTTTGTCAATTCTCGGTCCTTTTTCCTCAGTTGATCTAGATCTGGTTGTAACTTTCTTCTTTCCATCCGCAAGTTTACCAATCATGTTAACAACATTGTCATCGAAATCTTTACCATAGACGCATAACTACAGTGGGTGCAACACTGACTCCTACGGCACATGGCTGGTTGTAGGCCTGAAAACTAAAAAAACACCTTCTACTACCACCCTCTGTATCCAAGTAGCTGGCTCTCTCTGGATTCCACATGTTTTAATCTTCTGGATCAGCCTGCCACGCAGGACCATAATTCTATTGATGTAAAATAGTTATGTAAAAAGATAGGACTGGGCCACAAGTTAAAGTCTTAAATTGGAACTTGTCAAAAGCTTTGCAAAAGTCCATGTATACAACCTCTACAACCTGGCTCTTGTCATTCCTCGTTGTCATTCCTCTTTAAGGATAAGGGGGAAATCTTTTAGGACCGAGACGAGGAAAACATTTTTCACACGGAGAGTGGTGAATCTCTGGAATTCTCTGCCACAGAAGGTAGTTGAGGCCAGTTCATTGGCTATATTTAAGAGGGAGTTAGATGTGGCCCTTGTGGCTAAAGGGATCAGGGGGTATTGGAGAGAAGGCAGGTACAGGATACTGAGTTGGATGATCAGCCATGATCATATTGAATTGCGGTGCTCGAAGGGCCGAATAGCCTACTCCTGCACCTATTTTTTAGGTTTCTATGTCACCTCTTCAAGAAACAATCAAATCCATGAGACATGATGTATTGTGCACAAAGCATTGCTGGCTATTCCTAATCATTCCTCGCCTTTCCGAATGCAGGTTGATCCTGCTCTTTGGAATCTCCTTCAATAAAGTTCCCACCACTAATGTCAGGCTCATTGCCCTGTAGTTCTCTGGCTTCTCCCTGCAGCTCTTCTTAAATAAAGGCACGCATTATCCAACCACCAGTCTTAGGGTACCTCAACTGTGGCTATACATATCTCTGCCAAGGCCTAGATTTCTTCCTTAGCGTTTCACAATGTCCTTAGATGCACCTGATCAGTCCTTGGAGATTTATCCACCTTGATGTGCTCTCAGACTGCAAGCACCCCTTGTAATGTGGGTGTGTTTGGAGACATCACTATTCCCTTCCCTAAAGTCCCTAGCTTTCGTGATTTTCCAATAAGTGCAGATGAAATATATTCATTTAAAACCTTGCCCATCTCTTGTGGCTCCATACATAAGTGATCTTTTTTATCCATAAGGGTACAATTCTCTCTAGTTACCTTTTCCCTTTTGTATACTTATGGAATCTGTTAGGATTCTCCGTTACATTACCTGTCAAAGCCATCTCGCGTCTATTTGCCCTTCTGATTTCCTTCTTAACTGTATTACTGCATCCTCTATACTTCTCAAGGGATTTGCTTTATCCCAGTTATGCCTCCTTTAGCTACCCTTGCCCTTCACTAACTAGCAGAAAAAGTGAGGTATGCCCCTGAACTCTCCCCAACTCATTTTTAAATGTTTCCCCCTTGTCTGATGGTACTTTTTCTTGCAAATAGTCTCTCGCATCAAAATTTGCAAGTTCCTGTCTAATGGCATCAAAATTAACCTTGCCTGAAATTAGGACTTTAACTTGTGGACCAGTCCTGTTTTATTCCATACCTGTTTTTAATTAGTAGCATTGTGATAATTAGTTCCAAAGTGTTCCCACACTGACACTTAAGTCTTTAAGAAGGAACTGCAGACGCTGGAAAATCGAAGGCATACAAAAATGCTGGAGAAACTCAGCAGGTGCAGCAGCATCTATGGAGCGAAGGAAATAGGCAACGTTTAGGGCCGAAACCCTTCTTCAGTCTGAAGAAGAATAGATGCTGCTGCACCTGCTGACTTTCTCCAGCATTTTTGTGTACCTTCTGACACTTAAGTCACTTGTCCAATCTCATTTTCCTTTAGCAGGTCCAATGTTTAGCAGGTCCAATCTCCAATTAGGCCAACAGCATATTGCCTGTGAAAAGTTTATTAGACATACTTAACACATTCTGTCCCACCCAAGCCTTTAGAATGATGGCAGCCAGGCAATATAACCCAAATATTCTTAGTTACCTGTGATATGTTTGCATATTTGCTCCTCTAATTCTCACTGACTATAGAGGGACCTACATTGCAATCCAATCAAAGTGATCACCTCCATATTTCTGAGTTCCACCCCAGGTAGCACGATGTTCCAAATGACATCCTTCTGTATTTTAACAATCTATGATTTTACAAATAAAGTAGTTTTGCCCAACCTTTCACACCAGTTTGAAAAACCGATGACATGGCACTGTTTCAAAATGTGTGTATTCCAACCAGAAGTGTGAGAGTTGAAATGTTTCATTTAACTCAGTCTATCAGTGTTACTATTATGCTGACACTTGCTATTACTACAGCACCGCATCAACTCTGTGCAACTGCAATAGGGACCATGTCTGGCAATCTCCCAGAACTAAGAACTGCAGTGGGAATTGTGCCAGTCAGTGACTGTGTAGCAGGGAAACCAGTAGGTGAATTAAGGCAGCAGTGCTGGATATGATGATTGTAAAAGATTTATGCAAACATGTTTTGGATAAACCTGTTCCTGGAAAATTTGAATAGGTAAGAAAAGAACATTTATGCTTGAAATGTATTGGTGATGATCTTTTATTTCTCCAGAAGAGAAGTAGCAAAGTAAATTCTCTTTTGTGAATAATATATGTATTCAATGTGTGCAGACTGGAGGTCAAAGTCCTATTGTAATTCAAAACTGCTTCATTTCCCCCTCTTCATTTGTGTTTGCTATAGTGTAAACATAGGTTACCAATTAACTATATCCTTTTACAAAATGAAAGTGGATAGTTTTAATGTCGCCGGATAATTTTCATAGTTTAGTGTAAATGAGTTATTTGCTATTGTAAGTTGTTTCTGAGTATGAGAAAATTCAAGCATATTAAGCTACTTGCAAAGTGTGTTGTAGGGAGATTGGGTAAGGCAACTTGAGATATTGCATCTTGATGAGAACTAATGGGCTGAAGGATTTTCCTTATTTTAACGATCTCATGATCTGTTGCTGGCTAAGCTTTCCTAGTTGTCTATGTTTGATTATTTCAGTCACAGCTTTTGAAGAAAACTATGTTTTGAGCACGATAGACACAGAATGCTGGAGTAACTCAGCGGGTCAGGCAGCATCTCTGGAGAGAAGGAATGGGTGATGTTTCGGGTCAAGACCTTTCTTCAGACCGAGAGTCAGGGGAGAGGGAGATACTGAGATAAGGAAGTGTATGGTGTAAGAACAAGACATCAAAGGAGGTGGAGGTCAAGGACAATGTAGAATAGATCATTGTTAGCTAGGAGAAGGTAATAACAAAGCAAACAGAGATAAAATGTAATCAGAGACAGTCAGACTAGTCGGAGAACTGGGAAGGGGAGGGATGGAGAGAGAGAGAAGGAAAACAAGGGTTACTTGAAGTTAGAGAAGTCAATATTCATACCGCTGGGGGTGAATACCAGTTGTTTTGAGCATTCCATATAAACTTAATGAATGAGAAATTACCAAGTAACCAAAAAATATTTTTTAACATATACCTTAGTTAGGTAACAAACTGTAACTGGAGTACCAACATATCTTTTGTACTTTGAAAGTAAATAATTACATTTTTTTAAAGATTAATTCTAACAGCTGCAATATACACATGAAAAACATGCCGCAATTAACTGCTCCTATAGATAAAATTAATGGAGAACCTGTAACTAAGACTGACATGTCTAGTCAATGCCATCAGGAAAGCATCAGTTATTGTAAAACACTGATATAAAGCAAATTTAATAATGAACAAGATTAGTTAATCAATGAGGGAGTAAAACTGATGCCAGCATGATGTCTTTCAAATAGTTACTTTGTAAAGAAAAAATGTTCTGGCTCCTAAACAATGAGTGAGAATTATTGCACGTAATTCTGCTGAATGAACTGATATAATAGAGCACAAGATTGCATTTGCCACTTCAAGTATTCAAAATGAAGTGTAAAATATTTGCTAATTTTCCATTTTATTCATCTCATTACTTCCATTGTTTATTGATCTAAACCAGTTGTTTTCAACCTTATTGATTGAAAGTTGCACACGTTCACACTGTCAGTATGTACCTCTCCCTCCCGCCCATAAAGAACACCAAGTGACATAATGGGCAGCATTAAGGAGTTGAGGCTTCCAGGGCACTGTAAGCAACCCCACAATTGAGGCAATAGCATATTGAGCGTAGTTTTAAGTTATACTTTCACAGTGAACTTTTTAGCTACAATTGTATTAAAATAGTGGCTTTTCCTATAATCTTTAGTGGCTATCTTTTAGTGATAATCAATGGTCTAGCTTATCCTTCTATTGTGATATTTATCAGATTATTTCAGCATAATATGTTTGCTGAGGGTTGCAACAATATTTTAAAAGAGTTCACACAATGAATCTGAAAAACCCTACAAAATTAATCTAGAAATAGATATCATCTCACTTCGAATTGGAACTGCATTGAGGAAAAAAACATGTTTTTTTTCCATGAAACATTTTTTTCAAAACTACATAAATTATCAATGAGCTATTCCTAGTGTACTGGTTTAGATCATATTTACAACGTGGGATTCTGTTGAACATCCCAAAATAATTAAAAGACTTTTCACCCCACCGTGAAAACACTTTTCCCAAGCTGAATAATCTTATTTTAAATGAGTAAGTAATGGGTCATCAGCAGAAAATTCTTGCTCAGGATATCAAGGTTCGATGCAGAAATAAGGTTGTGGAGAGAAGGATGATTATTGCATAACCAATGATTTTGTAACTTTTTTTTCCATCTCTGCCTGTTAGAATGCAAGAATGATGGGATGGATCTAATGATGGGCTTCGGGCCAGGCTTGGCGCTGTCCTTCCTCTGCCTCGTCCTCCTGTTATTCCAGCTGTTTGGCTCCAGTTGTCAGGGTCGCCAGATTCAAGAGCCAGTGGTGTCCGCAACCTTCCAGTTTACCCACTCAATGTACAATGCTACAATTTACGAGAACTCTGCTGCAAGAACCTATGCCAACAGTCAAGTTAAAATGGGAATACATGTGACAGATCCATCATGGGACATTAAATACAGGATTATTTCTGGAGATGAGGACAGCTTCTTCAAAGCAGAAGAAATTTTACTTGGAGATTTCTGCTTCCTTCGGATTAGGACTAAGGGAGGGAATTCTGCCATATTAAACAGGGAAGTACAAAATCACTATTTGCTCATTGTGAAAGGCACTATCAGAGGGGAAGCTATGGAGGCATGGACGAAAGTGAATATACAGGTTTTGGATATGAATGATTTACGGCCTTTGTTTTCTCCAACAACATATTCTGTAACTATTCCAGAAAATACACCTCTAAGAACAAGTATTGCACAGGTGACGGCAACAGATGCGGACATTGGATCAAATGGAGAGTTTTATTATTATTTTAAAGATAGAGTTGACATCTTTGCTGTTCATCCAACTAGTGGAGTGGTTTCTTTGAGTGGCAGATTGAATTATGATGAGATAAACCAATATGACTTGGAAGTTTTAGCAGTGGATCGTGGAATGAAACTTTATGGGAACAATGGAGTCAGCAGTACTGCAAAACTAGTCATTCGCATTGATAGAATCAATGAGCATGCACCAACTCTAAACGTGGTGACTCACATTCCTTCCTTGATGGACAATAATCCTACCTATGCTATTCTCACAGTGGATGACCTGGACGATGGAATTAATGGGGAAATTGAATCGGTATCCATTGTAGCAGGTGATCCTTTAGAGCAGTTCCATCTCATTCGGACCGGATCATCTGGCAGAGAGTTTGGAATAAAGGAAGCAAAGGAAATATACTGGAAAGATTTTCCCTATGGCTACAACCTTACCCTTCAAGCAAAAGATAAAGGAGTCCCTCAGAAATTCTCTGCAGTGAAAATAGTACATATTAGAAATGGGGATGAAGATGAAAACCAAGTGATGTTTGAAGAAGATCTCTATGAAGTGGAATTGAATGAATTTGCTCCTCCTGGAGCAGTGGTAGTTGTTGTTAAGCTGAAGCCAGAGCCATCAAATGTGGAATATAAATTAAGTGCAACTGAAGATGCTCATCTCTTCCACATTAATCCTCGGACTGGTCTGATCACAACGACACAGCACATAAGCACCCTTGAGAGAGAACACTTTGTGTTAGAAGTGGTGAGTAATGCCAATGACATCAAAGTACGTGTCATTGTAAAGATCGAAGACGCCAATGATCATGCCCCAGAATTTCAGCAGCTGTCCTATGAGGCATTTATCAATGAGAGTATGCCGATTGGTAGCAGTGTGTTAGTTGTTTCTGCCATGGACAAAGATCAAGGAGAAAATGGATATGTAACATACAGCATTGGCAGTCTGAATTCATTACCTTTCACAATAAACCAGTTTACTGGCATCATCAGCACAAGGGAACCATTAGATTTTGAGTCCTCACCTCAGAGTTACAGGTTTTCTGTACGTGCCTCGGATTGGGGATCACCCTACCGATGTGAGACTGAGGTAAATGTGACGATATTTATAGATAACATTAATGACAATAAACCCCTGTTTGAAAAGGTGGATTGCCGAGGCATGATTTCCCAAGAGTTCCCCGTCGGTGAACAAATAACTGCTGTTTCAGCGATTGATGTTGATGAGCTGCAATTGGTAAAATACACACTCATTTCAGGGAATGAGCTTGGATTCTTTGAGCTGAATCCTGACTCTGGTGTACTTTTCTTAACAAAACCATTGGATAGTGCAAATCCAAACGATGGTTTTTTTTCACTTCAGATAACAGCCTCGGATGGGGAGAACTTAGCTGATCCGATGTTCCTTAACATTTCTCTGGTGCACGGTAAATTGACCGCAAAGGATTACATCTGCAAGGAAACGGGAGCTGCTCAGAAATTAACAGAAAAGTTACTGAAAAGGGCTAAAATAAACACCAAATCAACAATGGAAGACTTATTCCTCGACCTCTACTCGATTAATAGGCAATCCCCAGAGTTTGATAAATCCTTTCATTCGGAAATAGATGTTAAGGAAGATCTTCCAGTTGGTGGTAGTGTTGTTAAGATCACAGCTTCTGATACGGACAGTAGCTTTAATGGAAAGGTAGTGTACACCATTTCTGACGGCAATGTGGATAGTTGTTTCAATATTGACATGGAAACCGGATGGATAACAATTCTGATGCCTTTGGATCGTGAGTTGACTGAGAACTACATTCTGAACATCACAATTTATGACTTGGGATCTCCCCCAAGGTGTGCCTCGAGACTCCTGGTTGTCCATGTCCAGGATGCTAATGACAACAGGCCTAAGTTTCTGCGAGAGAGTTATTCCGTCAGCATTCCAGAAGATACACTGATTGGTACAGAAGTAGTTCAGATTGAGGCCACCGATAAAGATCTGGGTCGAAATAGTGAAATAAGTTATACACTATTAACGAGCACTCACATGTTCGCTGTTAACTCTTCAACTGGTGTTGTTTATGTGACTGGATTGCTTGACCGGGAATTAATTCCAAATTGTATATTAAAAATAGAAGCCCGTGATCAAGCTGAGAGTGGTCAGCAGCAGTCCTCTGTGGTGGCACTGAATGTAATAATTGCTGACGTCAATGACAATGCTCCCCTTTTCGTTCCTTCAAGTTACTTTGTTAAGGTACTCGAAGATATGCCCGTTAGTGCTGTGGTCATGTGGTTGGAAGCTCATGATCCTGATCTTGGCTTAGGTGGCCAGGTACGCTACTCTCTGGGAAACGATTACAATGGCAAGTTTGAAATTGACCGAACCAGTGGAGCAGTGCGACTGTCAAGAGAGCTAGACTTTGAGAAGCAGCAGTTCTACAACCTGACAATTCGTGTTAAAGATAAAGGGCGGCCGATATCCTTATCTTCAACGTCATTTATAGAGATCGAAGTGGTTGATGTGAATGAAAATCTGTATGCACCACGATTTACAGAGTTTGCTAAGATGGTATCCGTGAGGGAAAATGCGGCAATTGGTACAACAGTTGTGCAGGTGATGGCCAAAGATAATGATGAAGGACGGGATGGAGAGGTTCAGTACTCCATCCGGGATGGTAGCGGCCTTGGACGTTTCACTGTCAATGAGGATACAGGTAGGACTGTGCAGGTCAAAGATCTTTGACAATTTGCTTTGTATGTGATGTAAGATCTGAAAGATTAATTTCATGGTTAGCTTAAATAAAGTTTGTAATTGGCATAAATATTCAAATGTTTGTATGAAATATTTAAATAGTCCTGTTTGTCTTTTGTAAATTTGACTATGAATTGCAAAGTGTACCAGTCTAAGTTATACATTAAAATCTTGATCAGATTGACACTATTTAATGTTATTGTATTTGGATAATATATTAGTTCAAATAATGCAGATGTCTAGTTAAAAAATCAAGAGCATGTGACATTTTAGTAAGTTCCCATTTATTTATTTATGTAGTTAGACTATTAATTCTTGAAAATATTTTGATGGTAGTGGATGTTTGTTCATGATTATACTTGGTGCGTATTTGTTACATTTACTAATTTTTCAAAACTGCTTTGTTATGGGTAGTGCAGTGTAGAGTCAACTGCTCCGTACTAAGTATTTCTGATTGTAACCCAGGATGCTGTAATACAACACACATAGAATTTCAAAAATACATTCAGTAGAAAAGAGAAACGCCTCCAGTCTTAGGTGTCCTCAAAATCCGTGCAAGTCTGTGGTGTGATACAGAAGATTAAACAAAGCTTGCAATGCTCGCTCAAGGCTTATCTGACATGCTAGGTATTATGCACGCATATGTAAAAGGTTTTTTCCACTGTGTATCATATTGCTGAATTAATAGTTCAATCTGGTTTGATTCTCAATCAAATTAATTGATAATGAGTAGTTGTCCATCTTTATCTTTAATCAGCAAATAGCCGAGAATCAAAGCACTGACAGGTTATAGTTTCCTTTGATGCTCTTGGCTCATAGTGTTTGTAATTACTTGTTTTTTTTTTGTCAAGGATGGGTTCCTCTATCATGAAGCCCTCTTCTTCTGACAAACATTGCCGTGACAACTTACTTTATAACTAACACAAGCTTTGCCAATCGCACTAAAATGTACTTTACATTAGCATTTTTCTTAAATGTTTTGGCTGATTTTATGAATTGTTAGTAGCAATGTTGAAAGCGCTCTTGAAAGAAAGAAAGCTGACTTGAAAGAAATCCAATAGAGTCCTTTTGGATTGCCTCCTGTTTGTAAGTACTTAAATTCTGAACAATCACTTTGTTGGCCAGAGATGAAAAGTAGTATTACTGTGACCTGTAGTTTGACAGCTTTTCATTTACTGTTGTGCTGTTGTTCAGTCAGTTGTCTTATGACCCAACGGCTGGTTTGTGCACAGTACTTCTACAAAGAATATCCTGGGCAATTAAGAAGAAGGAATGCCAAAATCAAAATTCTATTAAGTTCCTTCAGTTCTATGATTCATGCTGTGCTTTGAATTTTTTTAATTTTCTTCATAAAATGTAGGGCATGTCTTTGAAGCGATTTTTTTTTTTTAATTTTAACCCGGCTCCCAATTTATTTTATGGTTGCTATAACTATTGTTAGCCCATTTTCGATATTTGCAGAGTTCAGTGTATACTGCAGCTTTAATAGTTATTAGATTCAAAGTCTTGAGAGGTTTACTTTTCTTGCCGACTTTCAACTTGGCAAGACTTGAGCTTGGACTGGACTCGTTGTATATCCTGAGGTCCAAGAGACTACATTCAGAACTATTGACAGAGGAAGCCGGCTGCGCACTTGATAATTCCTGTTTTCATTTAAGTACTGTTTGAGGCAAAAGGAAAGAATATATTAAGTCCAGGCACACAGTTTTTGAATGACAGTGTTTCATTGTTTTTATTTCCAGTATCTCCAGTGAAATAAAGAATTTGTAACCTTAAGAGAACCTTTTACACCTTAATGGGCCTGTCCCACTTGGGCGGTTTTCCAGAGGACTGCCGGCGACTGTCAAGTTGCCGGCAGTCACCTGAAAAACTGGGAACTGGAACGGCGACTGTCAGAGTGGAACACACAAACACATTGCAAAGGCAGGGGACAGGACAAGCGGGGGGAGCGCTGTCTGAAATTCACACCGTGCAAAACTATGTTGAAAAATTTGCTGCAACCATACTGAGGCCGCGACTAATTCCTAGAGTGCGGGAACTCATCGCGACCATGAAGGATGCTCAACAGAGACCACCAGCTGACATGTGGCGACCATTTGGCGAGCGCAGAGTCTCCTGCACTCGCCTAAAAAGTCACCTAAGTGGGACAGACCCATCAGAATGCACCAAGTGATTGCAACATCTATTAGTTAATTCAAACTTTAACATAATTGATTTGAAAGCAAGCACAACAACAACATTTTGGAAAATTCCAAATACAGTAACTAATCTATTTTGGTGTTGTAAGCTTGTGTTGAAAATTTGCCAGTACACCAGAAAATTGACGACCTTTTAAATATACTGTGTAACCTTTTAAATCCACCATATGACAGATGCTGTTTTAGTGTTAGCGCCATTTCATATTCTATGACCTGGCATATTTGTCATGATGCAAATTTGTTGACTAGAACAAATTAAATTTGGACAAACAAAATCTGCATCGGTGAGTTTGTGGTTGGATAGATTGAAAGCATACACAATGGAAACTGCTCATAGGCATTACTTTCTGAAAAGTAAATTAATACCCTAATAGTACTCGCCTAGCAAGGGTCAAGTTCATCTGTAACAATAATATTATAGTTGGTCTTTTAAATCTCATTTTGAAGAAAGCAGTGCCTACGGTGAACATGGTGACCTTAACCAAGCTCCGTGTAAGTTCACCAGATATAATTGGCTCTGTACTGGGCAGTAGCTGTTACATAATAAGATATTCATTGGAAATATTTGTAATTTGTCTGGTACCTTATCTGCAAGAAATTGAACTGTGTTAATCTGTATCAATCAAAGATGAAGCATAGAAATTGAAACTGGAATTAAAGTAGGAATTATTACATCAAATTAATTTATTTCCAGTCTTGATTGTTTTTAATGAATCAGAATGTATTTTATTCAATTAGTTCCCGGCTTTCAACATGACTATTGTTGCATTATTAATGAAGGATATCGAGGTCCAAGAAAAGATGCAGGGAACGTTTATTGGAATGGTACCAGAACAGAGGATACATGAAGTAGAGTTTTCACTGCAACAGAGAGTTTGAGGGTCAAAGGTGTTTAAAAGCTTGATGAGTTTTGTTGACTATTTAAGGCAAGACTGCATTTCATAGCAGATGAGCTGGCAACTAGAGGGCACTGTTTTAATTGTTAAAAGTGCAAAGGTGACATGAGTTTAAAATAAAGAAATGATTGTGAGTTTTAGTTAATGTGGTACACACAGTTTGAAAGGGCCGATGGAAGCTGATTCATTCATAACTTCCGATGGGAATTGGAAAACATACTTGAGGGGACATGTTTTGTGGACTAATAGGGAGGAAATCTGGAATGGGACCAATTGATAGCCTTTGCAAACTGTGGACACAGACAAGAATGACTTCTGTGCTTGATCATTGGTATTTTTATTTTTGGCTTCGGATTTCACATTGCAGCATTGTATGCTGCTTAAATTAGGAGGATGGTTAATAGTTTAATTATGCATCCATTTACAATATGCACAAGTGTTTTATGTTGATTCATTAAATAATGAGACTGGAACATTGATTATTTTCAGTTGATTAATAAAATGCTGCGCATCTTGTCCATGACCAATTCAATTTTAAATGAACTTTTTACAAGTACAAAAAGATAATGTTTCACATATTTGCTTAACAAGGATCTAAGGTTTAACCTCCAAGGTGCTCAAATTAAAATTCAATATTTTACAAAGGAAAATCAAACATGCTTATTCATACCACACCATTTGTAATGTCAGGATATCCCAAAGTTCTTGGAGCTAATGAAATATTGTTTTAATAGCAGGAAAATGTACCAGCCAATTAACGGAGCAAGATCCTTAAAATTAGTGGCGATAACATAACATTTCTGACTAGATAATCTGCTTTAGAAAAATGAGAGTATAATATAGGACACAACAGGAGTCCCTTACATTCTTCTTCAAGTAGTTTGATGCATTTTTATTCCACGTGAGAGAGTAGATCATTTAACATTTCATCCAAAGGATTTGGTGCAGCTTTTCTTTATGAATATATGTGCTGGTTCCCGGGCCTTGAATCCACGACCATCTGACTGAAAGAAAATGAACAATCACAGAGCTCTGGGTGACAGTAAAGTCATTGCATTTTGTTATTTTGAATTCATGGTTCTTGGCACTGAGAAGCAACTGACTGCCTGCATTAGAAATTGAGGCCCTAAAAAATGTTAGTTATTAGTGTTAATTTCCAATAAAAATGTTGGATCATTTTTGGATTAGCACCTCCTTGCATGTTATTTTCTTGGCAATATATGTTCCAGGAGGAAATATTGATATCATATAATTCACAGTGTGTATTCCAGATTGAATCTCCAGTGCCATAGTGCAGTATTTGATGAATGTCTCATGATATTGATTCTGGCAGTTGTTGAAAATATAGGAGGAAAGAGAAATTGCACTCTTCTATCTGAGGCAAAAGATGCTGGTATATTGAAGGTCGACACAAAATGCTGGAGTAACGCAGCGGGTGAGGCAGCATCAATGGAGAGAAGGACTTGGTGATGTTTCGGGTTGAGACCCTTCTTCAGATTGATGTCAGGGGAGAGGGCGGGGCAAGGGAAAAATGTAGGTGGAGACAGTAAGACTAGTGGGAGAACTGGAAAGAGGGAGAGGGTGGAGAGAGAAAGCAAGGGCTACCTGAAGTTAGAGAAGTCAACGTTCATACCGTTGGGGTGCAAATCACCCAAGCAAAATATGAGGTGCTGTTCCTCCAATTTGCGCTGGGTCTCATTCTGACAACGGAGGAGGCCCAGGACAGAATGGTCCAATTGGGAATGGGGGGGGAGTTGAAGTGCTGGGCCACCGGGAGATCAGCTTGGTTAAGACGGACTGAGCGGAGGTGTTCAGTGAAACGATCGCCGAGCCTGCGCTTGGTCTCACCAATGTAGTGAAATTGACACCTGGAACAGCGGATGCAATAGATGAGGTTAGAAGAGGTGCAAGTGAACCTGGAAATACTGTTTGGGTCCTTGGATGGAGTCGAGGGGGGCGGTAAAGGGACTGGTGTTGCATCTCCTGCGGTTGCAGGGGAAAGTACTTGGGGAGGAGGTGGTTTGGGTGGGAAGGGACAAGTTCACCAGGGAGTTATAGTGGGAACGGTCTCTGCGGAAAGCAGAAAGGGGTGAAGATGGGAAGATGTGGCCAGTAGTGGAATCCCTTTGGAGGTGGCGAAAATGTTGGAGGATTATACGTTGTATGTGCTGGATGATGGGGTGGAAGGTGAGGACAAGGGGGACTCTGCCCTTGTTACGAGTGGGGGGAGAGGGATTAAGAGCAGAGCTGCGGGATATCGAGGAGACCCCAGTGAGAGCCTCATCTATAATGAAAGAGGGGAACCACCGTTCCCTAAAGAATGAGGACATCTCCGATGCCCTGGAATGAATGCAGCATAGACGGAGAAATTGGGAGTAGGGGGGATAGAGACTTTACAAGAAGCAGGGTGGGAAGAAGTGGAGTCAAAATAGCTATGGGAGTCAGTCGGTTTGTAGTAGATGTCGGTCAAAAGTCTGTTTGCTGTGATGGAGACGATGTGATCTAGAAATGGTACATGGTCCAAGTGAATTTCAGTGCAGGATGGAAATTAGTGGTGAAGTTGATGAAGTTAGTGAGTTCTGCATGGATGCAGGAGGTAGCACCAATGCGGTCATCAATGCGTGTGCCCATAGCTACGCCTTTCGGGGATAGGGCCACTGTACGCCTGGAACAGGCATTCTTCGGCGTACCCTACGGAGGCAGGCATGGCTAGGGCCCATGCGAGTGGGCGTAGCTATGGGCACTCGCATAGGCCCCAGCTATACCTGCCTCTTTTTAGGCTTCGTCGAACAATCCCTGTTCCAGGCGTACACTGGCCCTATCCCTGAACTCTACCTCCGCTACATTGATGACTGGATTGGTGCTACCTCCTAAACTCCCCCCCCTCCCCCACTTGCACCCCAACAAGTCATTATTAAATAATGTTTTGGTAGAATTTTGTGTGTTTTATGTCTAAAACTTCAGCATTGCAGCAATATTTGGTGTAAAGTGAATTAACTACATTTGACAGCACATCTGTAGAGCTGATATTTGCTCAGGTTTTCAAGATTGTTCTTCATAAAAACCACATTACAATCTTTAAAAGAACATACAAAAAATACTGAGATGCAAATCTGAAATAAAAATTGTAAACTCTGGAAATAATCAGCCGATCAAGTATCATCTGTTGGTTGATAACCCCTCATCAGAACTGCAATCTATTATCTTATTTCACCTTTCAGTTTGGTTGTAAATATTATTCATTTAAGCAACATAGCTATTATTGTCAGATTGTTACAGCTACCCTTAACCTTCATTGCCTTCAACGTATGTCCAGAAATATTATCTACACTTGCAGTTGTTCTTTATAATAGGCGTATGGATCCGAAACAAAACCCTGTTGCGAAAGGGAAATACTTGAAATATCTTTCTATGATTATTATAAGTGGATTTGTATTTAGAGTGGAAAGAATGGCTTGGAATGTGAATGCCTCGGTATAAAGGCCATTAGAATTTTTAACACCAAGTCTTCCAACTGTCTCTGAGCAGCTGAATTCTTTTTTCTTGGGTCTCTGCCAGTTTCTAAATGTTCATTATGAGGAAGATGAGCTCATAAACAAATTTTCTTTATTATCTACTTTATCCATCGATAACACTCTTGGCTGTATTTTAGAATGTAGGGTGTCAAGCCCAAATGCAAGACGTACAAAAATCTTGCCAAACTATATCACAGGAACAAAATTGGATTTAACATTGAAGCCTGTCAAATCTAAGCACTTGCTACAGAATGACAATGGTAGAGTATTGTGTTTTTAAAGACACTGTCCTCTTGATAATCATGATATGCTAACCTGCTGTCAAACCTTGTGACTTTTCGAGGGCGACAGATAGCACAATGGGCTAAGAGTTCGGCTGGCGACTGGAAGGTAGCCGGTTCAAATCCCGCTTGGAGTGCATACTGTCGTTGTGTCCTTGGGCAAGACACTTCACCCACCTTTGCCTGTAATAGAATGTAATTACGGCGGCAGGCGCGGGCACACCGCGACGCCCTGTGTCTCCCTTTCAAGGGAGATGCTAAAAATGCATTTCGTTGTCTCTGTACTGTTGACAATGACAATAAATTGAATCATTTCATTTTTTTTTTTTCCCCCTCTTACTTTCCCACTCCACTTTTTCCTTACTTCTGTGGAAAGGTACTTCAAGTCATTTGGTAATTTGATCTTGAACCTCAGTATCCATAAAGTGGTCATGGGGCCACCTCAGTCAACACTGAACTGTGCCCGAGTTAGTTAGAGTGACGTGAACACAAAGACCAACTTCTCCGTCCATATTTCTATATTCCTTTACGGTGTGGAAGGAGGTCATTTGACCTATTCTTTTTAGAATTACTCAACAATTCAATTTTTCTACTAATTTCTGTCAACTATCTCCCACTTCTGCCACTCATCTTTTTGAGGCTAATTTGTAGTCAATTACCCTAACAACCCACATGTTGTTGAGATGTAGGAGGAAACTGGAGCACCCTGAGGAAACCAGCGTGGTGACAGGATGTGCAACTTCCATTCATGTAGAAGCAGAGGTCAGGATTGACCCCAAACTGCTGGTGCTGTGAGCCTGTGCTCTGCAAGCTGCAGCGCTGTTTTAAGGGCCTGTCCCACTTGGGCGTCATTTGCGCGTCACAAAGATGGTGCGCAAAGATTTTGTACATCCCAAAATCCTGGGGCGCTGCGTGCGACTGTGCCTCACTGCCTACGTCACCACACACCATGCACGCATTTATTGCGCACCATGCACGCATCACGACTCGTGTGTCGTGACGTGTAAATGATGTCGCGTAAATTACGTTGCGTAAATGATGCGCAAATGACGCCAAGTGGGACAGGCCCTTTAGTTTGAGATAGTGTGGTGAGATTGCTTGTGTGAAGGCAAGGCTAAACACTCTCTGAATGAACATTCCATCCCAAAAGTGATCTCCCCTTACACAGTACTTCCTCGGCAGGGCTCCAGAATTTCATCCCAGATGCGGTCTTGCCTGGATTGTGAGCCTAGGTGAGCCCTCCAGTGACTTGACATAGCTGATTTACACACTATCTTGTTCTCCCCGTTTGCTGGGACAGGATACAGAGTTGGATGATCAGCCATGATCTTATTGAATGGCGGTGCAGGCTCAAAGGGCCGAATGGCCTACTCCTGCACCTATTTTCTATGGTTCTATGTTTCTAAGTACTGGAAGAACTCATTCTCCAGTTCTGCATATGCTGGTTTGTGCAAAAGATAGACTCAATGTGCTGGAGAAACTCATTGGGTCAGGCAGCATCTCTGGAGAAAATGGATGGGTGACATTTTGGGTCGGGATCTTTTTTCAGACAGAACGTGAGGACGGGTGGTGGGACGGGGAGGGAGGGGGTGTGTGAAGAGCTGGAGGTGAGAAAAGACCAGAAACAATCTGGGTTGGCCACAAATGAACTCGGGCAATGCCATTGTTGGTTAGAGCTACCAGTCAACTGAACCATCCTATCAACAATTAGAGCATGGCCCTAAGTTACTATCTACCTCATTGGAGTCCATTGGACTATCTTTAATCGGGCTTTACTGGTCTTGCACTTTAGCATGTATCTGTACACAGCGGGTGGCTCGATTCTAATCATGTACAGTATTTCCGCTGCGTGCATAGCACACAAGAGAAAGCTTTTCACTGTACCTCGGTACACATGGCAATAAACTAAACTAATTAACTACCCTTCAGGAGCAGAGGTGTGGAACAGGTGTGAACTGGTCTGTGTTCTGCAGGAGCTGAGATTTCCCCACGCTCACCACACCTACCCTGCCACTGGTACTCCCCTCCATTGTGTGCGGAGTCCACCTCTGGATTACTCCAGGCAGAAGAGTGAAGGCAACAGGTATGAGCTACGATCTATCAGCCGCTTCATGTGAAACACTGGTGGAGTGCCAGGAGATATTTGTGGTAATGTTCCCCAGAGAGGTCGTCTGGTATATAGGTTCAAAACATTGAAACCCTTTTACCTCCCACTGCATCTTTACAGGCAGTACATTTTCCTCTACTCCACAGCCTGCCAACCTAGACTGCTTCATTTGACACAGGGCTATCTGTCCCTCTGGGGCAAGAGGCACTCATGGATCATTAAAGATATCTGTGCAGGCTTGAGTTTAAGAGGGAGGTTTTCCAGCAGTTAGACAAATGTATAGTAGGATTATCACTGAACTGAATGCAAATAAATAATTTCAGATTTGACAATAAATACTAATGAACCATACATGGCACTCTGTGAAGTGGCAGGATGGCAATGGAACTTACATATAGGTTTCTCAAATAGAAAATGCTTTAATGTGTTAAAATGCTGTTGCAAATGTTACGTATTATTGGACTTTTGTTGTTATAAATGTTTCTGAACACACGCCATCTGTTTAAATGGTGCTCAGCTTGGGTACATCACATGATTGAGCAGAGTGAGGTGACCAAGTGGCAGCTAGTTCTGCTGCCCCTTGACTACGATAATGGTTTCTGGAGTGTTGTCAGTGATCTCATCATGGAAACGTCTTCCGAAGGTCAGCAGCTGAATACCAGAGGGAGCACTACCAGTCAGCTTTGAATCCACTTTGACCATTGGAAAGTGTTCCGCAAGGAATTTGAAAAGTACTCGGTCGGGTCTTTAATTATTGACAAAAGTGATACGGTGGCACGGTGTGCTCCTTGTTATGCTCAGACAGTTATGCCCCTGTCCCACTTAGGAAACCTGAACGGAAACCCGGAGGTTTTTGTCAGTCTCCCTAATGGTCGAAAGTGGTTTCCGCTTCTTCTATGTTCCGGCGATTATTTCAAAAAATTCGAAACCGGCCACGACTAAAAATAGGTTGCCGTTTTAAAAATTGGTAATTTTTTAGTCGAAGCCGGTTGCGATGCTGGTTGAAGGTGGTTGCCGGAGGTTGCAGGTAGTGGAAGGTAAGACATCCCTGGGTGAAACTGGGTGAAAAAAAGGTCTTACCTTCCACTAGGCCTCACAAGTGGAAGGTAAAACCTTCAAGTACTCGCTTGATGGCTAAACATCTTCAGGTATCTGCGGCCTGAGCCGTAGGGAAGCTTGGGCAGGCTAGGACTTTATTCTTTGGAGCGCAGGAGGCTGAGGGGTGATCTTATAGAGATGTATGAGATCACGAGGGGATTAGCTGGGGTAAATGCTGGGGTGTACTCCTAGTTGTGCTCAGACAGTTATGACGTTTGCAGGTTGTGCCTTTAAGCTGCAATTTATGTCAGTTGTTAAGGGGGTTAGAGTATGTTAGGTGTCATTAAGTACTAGCCTGATGGCGAAACATCTTTAAGTATGCTAACACATGGACCAGATTTGTGAGGCCTTGTTTTGCCAGGAAATTATTGCTAGCATGATTTACTCTTGTATCAAATCAATTATATTACATGCATTATTCATAAGTCAAATGAATAGTAATTGATTCAGTTGATCCAGTTTCTAAGCTGATGGCTCAATTTCACTCCTCTGGGTGCCTATAAATTTGAAGACACTGTGGCCTCAAGAATAAAATTGGAAATGAAAAGCCTAAGACCATTTCATATTGTTTGCAATGATTAATTGCCACATCAATTGCCAGACAACAGTAGCCTGGTCAAATGGGCAACAATTGCTTATGATCAAGCAATTCATCATGGTAAATTATTTCACACCATCCTTATCACCATATTTTCCAATCTTGCGTTTCCCCCTGAACTCTATTCCTTTGACTCGCTTGTTCTAGCTTTGGAAACTTTGGCTTCTCCCCTTTAGAACGCATACTTTGAACTTACCTTGCTAAATACGGGAAGAGAACCGGGAGTGTGGGAGAAAGATGGATGGCAATCTGCTGGTTATACAGTGTGAAGCACAAGAGGCTTATACTTTCCCATCCAACCCCAGTCAGAATTACATTAACACCATGGGAGAAAATGACATGTGAAGATTTACAAGGATGTTGCCAGGACTTAAGGGCCTGAGCCGTAGGGAAGCTTTGGCAGGCTAGGACTATTCCTTGGAGCACAGGAGGATGAGGGGGTGATCTTATAAAGATGTATAAGATCATGAGGGGAATAGGCTATGGTAAATGCACAGTATTTTACCAAGAGTAAAATGACGTACAGATGTATAGGTTAATTGGCTTGGTAAATGTAAAAATTCCCCCTAGTGTGTGTAGGATAGTGTTAACATGCGGGGATCTGTGGTCGGCGCGGACCCAGTAGGCTGAAGGCCTGTTTCGGTGCAGTATCTCTAAACTAAACTAACAAAAAAGTAATCAAGAACTCAAAGATTTATGTTTAAGATGAAAGAGGAAAGATTTAATAGGAACCCAAGGAGCAACGTTTTCACACAGGGTGGTAGTTATATCATAATCATAATCAAACCTTATTAGCCAAGTACGTTTTGCGACATACGAGGAATTTAATTTGCCATACAGTCATACCAATAAAAAGCAACAGAACATTTTAACATGAACATCTACCGCAGTGACTCCTCCGCATTCCTCACTGTGGAATACTGTGAAAAAAAGTTCAATCTCTTCTTTCTTTGTCCTCCAGCGGTCGGGGTAATCTAACCTTCCGTTGACGGGACGATCAAACTCCCGTAGCCAGCAGCGGGCCTCCTTGTCGGGGCGATCAAGCTCCTGCATCGGGGGGGGGGGGGGGGATCTCAGTTCCCCCGCGCCGGGCGATCTAACCCGGGTCGGGGCCAGTCGAACGTTGTGCCGGTTTTGGAGCTTCCCGACGTCGGTCTCAACCAGAGATTGTGAGCTCCTTGATGTTAAGGTCCGCAGGCCGCGGTTGGAGCGTCGATCCCAGGCAAGGAATCGGCTCGGATGGTAAGTCCACACCCCGTGGTGGGGCTCAAAAGTCAGTCCCGAGCAAGGCCTCCAGCTCCATGATGTTAGGCCGCAGAGCGACCGGAGACATGACCCAGAAAACAATCGGATCTACGGCAAGGTAAGAGATTGAAAAAAGTTTCCCCCCCCCCCGCCCACCCCTCCCATTAAAAAAAAACAGAGAACATTAGCACATGCGTTTTAAACACACTAAATATAACAAAGAAAGACGAAAAGGACAGACAGACTGTAGGCAAGGCTGCCATCGAAGAGCCACCCGGTGGACTATCAGTGCTCGTGACGCAGAGCATATGGAGCAAAACTGCCAGTGGAGATAGTTGAGGCAGGTACTTATTAGAACACTTAAATGATATTTGGACAGGTACATGGATAGGAAAGGAGTAGAGGGATATGGGCCAAATGCAGGCAAGTGGGACTAGTGTCGATGGGGCATCTTAGTTGGCATGGGTAAGTTGGGCCGAAGGGGGCTGTATGACTCGATGACTTCTTCCTTCTTCCTCTGCTTGTCAGTCTATTCCTTCAAGACTGCTTTAAAGACCTGCTTTTTGCCCAGATGTTTGTTCACGTGCTAAAATCTCCTTTAGCTCTGCGCCCGGAGCGCTGATTATACTTCTATTAAACGCTTTTCGAACCATTCTCTTTTAAAAAATACACTGCAGAATAGTTGGTATTCGTGACTCTCTCATTTCTATACAATGTGCAATCTTCCTTTCCCTGCCAAGTTGGATTGGTATGGGCAAGGGGTTGTGAATAGGCATAGCTACTCCGTCCGCTGAAATAGGTGAAGGCCACCTGCCTCAGAGAACAAAGGCTAATGGCAAAATTGCATCATCATGTGCATGGCATTTTAGGGACATCTCCAAGGTGCATTATTGTCTCTCAAAGTACTGTTGCTTTTGTGTTCCCCATATCCCCTGAAGGGAAAATTTGTCAATTTACTCTGCAAATAAGTATCATTTAGTTTGGTGGGAAATGTCCTGCAAAATGCCATGAATTCCTTTTGTTCCTGTGGAGTTAATGTAATTCTGACTGGGCTTGGCTGAGCTAGATTGTGGAAGTCTAAGTGTTGAGTGCTTCTCACTCTGGGTAATCAGGTAGATTGTCATTCACTTTCACCCCACACTCCCGGTGCTCTTACTTCATTTAAACTGGCATGATCTGTTCAAATAATCATCCATTTAAATCATGTTGTACTCCTTCACTGAATAATGCCTAGTACTCTAAATAGACACAAACATAGAAACATAGAAAATAGGTGCAGGAGTAGGCCATTCGGCCCTTCGAGCTTGCACTGCCATTCAATATGATCATGGCTGATCATCCAACTCAGTATCCTGTTCCTGCCTTCTCTCCATACCCCCTGATCCCTTTAGCCACAAGGGCCACATCTAACTCCCTCTTAAATATAGCCAATGAACTGGCCTCAACTACCTTCTGCGGCAGAGAATTCCAGAGATTCACCACTCTCTGTGTGTGAAAAAAAGTTTTCCTCATCTCGGTCCTAAAAGATTTCCCCCTTATCCTTAAACTATGACCCCTTGTTCTGGAGTAACTCAGCGGAATAGGCAGCATCTCTGGAGAGAGGGAATGGGTGATGTTTCTGGGTTGAGATTGAAGAAGGGTCTCGACCCGAAACACCACCCATTCCTTCTCTCCAGAGATGCTGCCTGGCCCGCTGAGTTACTCCAGCATTTTGTGCCTATCTGCAGTTCCTTCCTACACTTTAGTTCTATAACCGGCTGCTTGTAATACATTAATTTCTTCTTAACGACAAGACTCTGTCTACATTCTAATACTGTGGAAACTGTGAAATACTGGAATACTGTGAAATACTTGTGATGGGCCCGATCACCTCGCCCTCTCCTGCTTCCATTTACAAGCTGTGTCAGCTTTCACTGTTGCTGGCTGCTTAAGGAAATATGCCCTCTTGCTTTTGAGCAAGCTTGTTCCGCATGTTGCAATCATCTTAATTAATAGGCAGTACAGTTGGCATGCTGCCTGCATTGGAAGCAACAGGCAGAGGCTTTAACCTGTGCCTGTTTTCTGCAGCTATCCTATTTACCCCCCACCTCCAGTCCAATATTCCATTTTAATACAGCAACCTGGATGCTAACACTCCATGAAGTTTTGCATTAAAACCAATTTAGCAATTTTAATTGGATCTTTTTAGCAAAAGAGCATCAGATAAATACCATGCTTTTGGCTTCATGCTCTGTGGGTATCTGCATATGTTGTATTTTTGGCTTGTCCATATTACCATTACTGAACGATAAAGTGCACTTACTTAACCTTCACAGTAGAAGAGGGCGGTGGGCATATGGAACAAGCTGCCAGAGAGGTGGTTGAGGCAGGTAATGTAACAACATCGAAAATAAATTTGCATAGATACATAGATAGGAAGGGTTTGTAGAGATGTGGGCCACATGGGGCATTATGGTAGGCATGGATATGGTAGGAGAAAGAGCCTGTTGCTGTGCTGTATGACTGACTCCGTGATTAACACACATCAATATGGTAGTTGCGGCCATGGGTATTATGTCGGGTAGTGTTTTGTCTTTTGCAATACCAGGAGCACCATAGAGAAATTTGTGACTTATTCCTCATTAGTAGACTCAGTATTTGAAATCATTAGACCAAAGGTTTCTGGAATTCTCCTACTCTCTACACAACTCTACTCTGAAACCACCTCCCTCAATCATTACCTGGACTGGATGAGGAGGTCCCACCCCATATTCCTGCTTCCTTTGGCACATGAGGAAGCACAGCCCTTGAAACATTCCTGTCAGCTTTCGACAGCTGACAAAGCTGGGGACATGGCTTTGCTGGATGTAAGTAATGTTTTAAATGTCTATGACATCTTGTAGAACATCAAAGCAAATAATTAAAAATGATTACATAACACGATGAGTCCATTAATGGAACAGAGTGACTGCCTTCGATGCTTGGATACAAAAAACGTTTTGATCTACCAATTTCTAAAAAATCAGGAAATTATTGAGAAATCGTCTGAAGGCATGCAGAGTAATATGCCGTAAGTGACCTACAGTTTTAGTATTTGTTGTTTACATTGTCCTTTTGTTATTTTCAAAGAAGATGGCATCTTTCTTTAACTATTATCTATCCATTTTACTGTACTATATTAACTTGTCTCAGTAGGAATGACAATTTTGTAGTTTTGTTTTTATCAAATGATGTTGTCAGTGAATTGTGGTGCTTAGTTTGACAAATAGTAAACATCTCTGGTTAGACAGAATTAATCAAAAAAGCAATTTTCATTGTTGGACATTAAGCCATCATGTCAAGGCCACGCACAGATTGGAGTAAAAGTGATTGTTTAGTTGAAGTTTCATCCTTTGAAATTGTGCTTACTTTCTGTGTTAGCGATGAACTTGCTGCCCTGCACTATAGATGTATGAATTTCCACTAATTCATGCGTTTCAAACAAACAATGATTTTATTACAGTTGAAGTATGCCAAGGGAAAAATCTTGTTAGAATGCAGAAAGCAACTGTGGAATATTTCTTTGAACCTAGTCCCTGGGGACAATACTAATTTTATTCTGAGGCTTGAAACTCAAGAGCAGCCGGGATTCCTTGGGGAGTTAGATGCAAAATGTAACTCTTGGCACATCCTTACAATGAGCTGAGAAAGCAGCAATTTTTAACTCTGCGTTAAAGGTAAAATTGGTATTCAATTTTGTTGGATTTGTTTTGCCTGGGATATTGCTGAGATCAGTTGACGAAAAAACCCTGTAAGATTCTCACATCTCTTTTCATTCAATAAAGTGATATGGGCTTTGGAGGCTGCATCAACATTGAATTGCCCGCTCCTAATTGCTTTTAAGAGGTGGTAGCAAGTTGCTGCCTTGAACTTTAATTTAGTTTAGAGATACAGCGCGGAAACAGGCCCGTCGGCCCACCAGTCCACGCCGACCAGCAATCGCTGCATTTTAACACTGTCCTACATACACTAGGAACCATTTTTACATTTCCCAAGCCAATTTACCTACATACCTGTACGGCTTTGAAG
>NC_073382.1:66766449-66771449 GCF_028641065.1 Leucoraja erinaceus
TTTTGCAACGAACACTGAAACTACAAAGTGATAACCACTTGATTACAGATTTTGCCAAGGTAGTCCTTTGAGTTTTCATCCATAAGCTCATTGTATCCATACAGAGTTATGATACTGTCAGCCTTAGATATAATAAGACTTGTTTAGTGCATTCCTGATTTTGATTATTTGTCATATCTTCCATTCAAGGGACAAATACCAGCAAGGTCAAATACTAATATTGTGCTTTTAGTCACTCTGCAAACTTGTACTCGGAAATACAGTTGGATTTATTTAAAATGTTTCCTTCAGTGGCCATTTTCAGTTAATTTGATGTTACTGCAATGCCTTGTTCAGCTCTTCCTATCTGGACATTTTAGGGGTGCATGTTATGTCATTCCCTGTCAAGGGTATACGTTGCAGGAGAACGTGGACACAGTGGTTGTTTGCAATCAAATAAGATACTTAACCAAACAAATGAAATACTCAGCTAAAGACTTGCTTACTCAGCTCCCCACCCTCTACCATCATTTAATCCCCCTCCCCCTCCCAACTTTGAACCTTGGAGACCATCTAACTCTTTGATGACATCTTCACTACATTCATTCCCACTCTATTCCATACATTGATCCTACCTCATCATCTCATCATATCCATTAGCATCAGAGTGGTCCCACGTCCTTTACTTACAAACGAGAATGCACCCATTTGCACGCACACATCTCCGAACCATCCCAAACTCCCTCCTCAATGGATTTAAATGAACTAGTATCTCGTGAACTGATTAATGAGCTTCGACTTCTAAGTAAGATGAACCAAGTCTTGAAATGCAATTGTAAGATCCATTGACTTTGATTTTCTTCAGAACTATAAATTGTTTTCTAAATAGTGCCCCAGAAGGTGATCTGTTCACATGACTGTAAATTATAAGGTGAGAAAATAAATGTTCTCATAAAATTCTGGAGGTAGGCTGATAACATGCTCGAGAGCATGGAAAATCCATGCGAGTAAAATGATATTACTACTTTTATATTGTTCAATTTACAGGTCAAAATTTGTCTAAATAGTTTTCCACCACTTTTCAATATGGAGGTGATGATGTGCACACCACAATAATACCCATGGAAAAAAAATCTTTGAACCATATGCAGTCCTGCATACGGTGAAAAAAATTATTAAAATCACTTCCCATCACTATGTTGGACCCATTGTGGGTGAGCTTATTAACTGTTTGAATGTACCTAGAGTATCCATGTAATGCCAGTGCCATGGTGTTGGGTCTCAATCGGAAACATCAACAAATCCTTGCCCTCTACCGATAATGTTTGACCTGCTGAGTTCCTCTAGCAGTTTGGTTTATTTTTGCTCCATGCGATGCCGTTTGTAAATGGATCAGAGAAGTATGCTATTTAAAATCTTACTAGAACTAGAAATAAAATGAAGCAGCAAGATAAGTGAAGCCAAAAAGTTGGGTTATACTAATTTCCACTAATATTCTAAAATATTTTTCAGAATGGTTAATTAGCTTTGTAAAATGTAACATTATTTCCTCATGTATTTGAGCGAAGGTTGGTGTGGGTGTAAATTATATTTGATTATTATTTTTGGATCTGATTTTTAACAGGAAATTAAACACAAGCTTCCTAATTTGGACTATTTTGAGTGGACCTACAAATATTTATTTTAATTATGTTGCCTAACTGCCTGATTGCACTGCTGCAAATGCAATTTTTAAATTCTTAGATAAGTATGACATTGAAACATAATTTCACCGATAGTAATCATCTTCATAATCCATCAGTGGTGAGATTGTCAGTAAAAGACTCAAACTGATGTAAATGGTAAAAGAAAGCCTGGGGGGGGGGGGGGGGGGGGGGAGAATAAAAGTTCAATTTCCCCCGAATGTCCATATGTAATTATCCCTTCCTGTAAGAACTTCTGTATACTGATTTCTGGCACACATCATGCTCAATCTTCCACATAAGAAGTGGCCAAGAGATTTTCTCATGGTTAAAGTCTCTGTTACAAACTCCTCCTATGCATATGAAGTTTAAGAATTACACGGGACTCTAGAGAAGATTTCAGTTGGAGGGTGAAGACCTCTTCCGGCATTACTTAAAAGGCCCATGCTAGTTTTTGCCTAAATTGACCAGAGCAGTGTTCTTCAATCAAGCTGTATATTCACCAATTTTGGTTGCCGGGGACTGAACAGGGTGATTCCTGACCCTTTCGCTCAGTTCTGGCAAGATGCTTGTCTTGTTGGAGGTGTATGGTGCTCAGCTGTGCAACCCAAGACAAAATATGCTCTAAAGCGATAGAGTTCATAGATATAATGATTCTCAGTGAGAATCACTGCCTTAAAAATTTCCACCATGTTGGGAGATCAGGTGGCAAAGATCACACTTTATTTGTCTTTCCTTTCCATTGACTGTATTCTATGGTTAGTCTGTCAAGGATTTGTGATTGTGAAGCTCATGATAATTGCGTATTGTCCATGATAGAATGGTCTCGGACTAAGCCAGCATGTCTTCTCCACACAGTGCAGGACTAACGTTCGTCCATCTGTGAAAGAATTTCAGTCGGCCTCCTACATAAAATGTTTTTTTTAATTCCTTCAGCCAAGAATATCACAGGGAGCGCAAGATGGACTTTGCACTCATATGAAGCAATAAAGAAAGCAACTTGCAGGTTGCTATTGCTTGAGTGTTGGCAATTCAATTACTGCTACTATTAATAATGTTCCACGATAGGCAATAATGTTCCTTCCTCTTTTTCACTGTTTTTTGGAATACACCACATTCTAACCATTCGTTCAACTAGAGTGGCTGTAAAAGGTTCACCTGAATTGTCTGGAATCTTGCCTTTAGAAGTGATGGTAATCAATGAACTATTTTAATATGTGATTATAATTGATTTCTCATTATTGAGAGCTGGTAGGAACCCTTAACATTTCAAGCTTCTGTTCCGATAGATGCACCAATCACACTGCAGACACAAAATGCTGGAGTAACTCAGCGGGACGGGCAGCATCTCTGGAGGGCGTGTTAATGTTGCATAGATTTATTTCAAAGAAACTGTGGAGAGAATTATAAATTCCAAAAAACAGATGGGTTTGCGTCAGATGTGATATCATTGGAACCATGACAGCTAAGGGAAGGAGAGACCACTGAGGAAGATGTTAAGTGCCTTTTTAGAATTGGTTATGGATCAAAGCAAATAGAAGCCCTTTCCATTGGCACTCTGTTATCTCCCCATTGGATGTGCTTCTCTGAGCTTCCTACCTGATTTATGTCAAAATCCTCCACTTATCAGCTTCAGATTGTAGCACTTGGAGTCCAAGGTTTAGGATTCAGGCCCCATTTCAGAGTTTCACAAACAAATCCAGGATGCCACGTCAGTCCAGCATAGAGAAAGTACTGCATTGCTGCATCTTTATTTTTGACATAAAATGGAAGTCCCAACTGTGCTGAGACTGATATATTAAAACACCATTGTGAAGAGCAGGATCGTTATCTGTGGTGTCTTGGCCATTGACCAAGATCACAAACACACACTGTCAGATTACTGGCATATATATATATAGGAACTTTGTGCAAATAGCTATGTATTTCCAACATTACAAAGATGACAATGCTTCAAAAGAATTTAATTTGTTATAAACCACTTTAACTGATCGGAGGCCAGGATAGTTGCTATGGATACACAGTGTTTTATCTTTTTTCATTTTGAGTAATCATCCCTCAAGAAGGATCCCAACCTAATTAGAAGCAAAGCCTGGTTAAAAGGTTGATATCTGAGTTGGCAGGCTGTTAATAAAGTAAATTATACCAAAAGTTATTGCATAAATTACTTGTAAATGGTCTAAAATTAAGATGGGCTTTTAGATTTTGTCGCAAAGTTTCTTCATACCAAGATTATCTGAAATTCTCTCCACCACCTACAGTGGCTTGCAAAAGTATTCATGCCCCTTGAACTTTTCCACATTTTGTCACGTTACAACCACAAACGTAAATGTATTTTATTGGGATTTTATGTGATAGACCAACACAAAGTGGCGCATAATTGTGGTGGAAGGAAAATGATACATGGTTTTCAAATTTTTTTACAAATAAAAAACTGAAAAGTGTGGCGTGCAAAAGTATTCAGCCCCCTTTACTCTGATACCCCTAAATAAAATCCAGTGCAACCAATTGCCTTCAGAAGTCACCTAATTAGTAAATAGAGTCCACTTGTGTGTAATCTAATCTCTGTATAAATACAGCTGTTCTGTGAAGGCCTCAGAGGTTTATTAGAGAACATTATTGGTCAAACAGCATCATGAAGCCCAAGGAACACACCAGACAGGTCAGGGATAAAGTTGTGGAGAAGCTTAAAGCAGGGTTAGGTTATAAAAAAATATCCCAAGCTTTGGACGTCTCACGGAGCACTGTTTAATCCATCATCCGAAAATGGAAAGAGTATGGCACAACTGCAAACCTACTAAGACATGGCCATCCACCTAAACTGACAGGCTGGGCGGGCAAGGAGAGCATTGATCAGAGAAGCAGCCAAGATGCCCATGGTAACTCTGGAGGAGCTGCAGAGATCCACAGCTCAGGTGGGAGAATCTGTCCACAGGACAACTATTAGTCGTGCACTTCACAAATCGGGCCTTTATGGAAGAGTGGCAAGAAGAAAGCCATTGTTGAAAAAAAAGCAATAAGAAGTCCCGTTTGCAGTTTGCCACAAGCCATGTGGGGGGACACAGCAAACATGTGGAGGAAGGTGCTCTGGTCAGATGAGACCAAAATTGAAGTTTTTGGCCTAAATGCAAAACGCTATGTGTGGCGGAAAACTAACACTGCACATCACCCTGAACACACCATCCCCACTGTGAAACATGGTGGTGGCAGCATCAAGCTGTGGGGATGCTTTTCTTCAGCAGGGACAGGGAAGCTGGTCAGAGTTGATGGGAAGATGGATGGAGCCAAATACAGGGCAATCTTGGAAGAAAACCTGTTAGAGTCTGCAAAAGACTTGAG